>NW_015387012.1:123649-127068 GCF_001527695.2 Protobothrops mucrosquamatus | reverse complement strand
ACGGGTGGAAACTGATCAAGGAGAGAAGCAACTTAGAACTAAGGAGAAACTTCCTGACAGTTAGAACAATTAACCAATGGAACAACCTGCCTCCAGAAGTGGTGAATGCTCCAACACTGGAAGTTTTTAAGAAGAGACTGGACAGCCGTTTGTCTGAAATGGTGTAGGGTTCCTGCCTGGGCAGGGGGTTGGACTCGATTACCTCCAAGGTCCCTTCCAACTTTATTATTATTATTATTATTATTATTATTATTATTATTATTATTATTATTATTATTATTATTATTATTATTATTATTATTATTATTATTATTATTATTATTATTATTATTATTATTATTATTATTATTATTATTATTATTATTATTATTATTATTATTATTATTATTATTCTTTGTGACAGCCCCTTAGATATTGGAAAATTGTGATCATGTAGGGTATCATGTGGGATAGATAGCATGAACACACGCTATCATGTATTCAATAGAGAAGCCAGCAGGAGGATGCAAGTGGTAAGCAGGTTATATCACGCTTAACAAATAGCATGGGATCCACATAATGATGGCAACCAGAACTGCTTTCACTGACATGACATTTTGCTTTAAAACCACATGGCTTAGCGATGGAAATTGCGGTCCCATTGCTGTTGTTAATTATGGATTATCTGTAATTGAGATGCTATGTATTGTCCCTCCATTGGTTCCTCGGTGCCAGGTTTTTGGAATCCCTTTGTCAACGCTGTTAATATATGATATTATTGCTTTGACAAGATATACAGAAGTGTCTGGTATTTTTAGAGTTCATTCAGATGACAGAGTGAGGGAGGAGATTCACAAGGAAAGCCCGGGAAAAAGGAACGGAAGTGAATCTTTGCCCTCCGGGCTAATTGGAAGATGTGACTTATGACTGCAAAATAAGGGAGGGGTTTAGAAAGAAAAGTTAGACGCAAGCAAGAGAAATTCAGATTCTGGCATACATCCATGATGTGCCGTCGATTTGTTACACTGTTAATAAAGACTTTAGGATAAACATGCCTGGAAGTTCTTTGAAGTGTTTCATTAGTCGGAACCGTGACACCCTTCTCCTCACTTGCTGATCTCTTCTGTCCTTCAGGGATTCTAAAAACGTGTCTCTTCCTGTCACCATCCCGGACACCATCACCGAATGGAAAGCTGGAGCTTTCTGTCTTTCAGCAGACACCGGCTTCGGCCTGGCCCAGCCCACTTCTCTGAAGGCCTTTCAGCCATTCTTCATTGAACTCACCATGCCCTATTCCGTGGTGCGAGGAGAAGCCTTCCCACTCAAAGCAACCGTCTTCTCTTACCAGACTCACTGCATCCAGGTAAGGAGTCCTTAACAGTTGTGGGTTGTGATGTTGTGGGCACACCATCACTGGAAGGTTTCTAAGAAGAGATTGGACAACCACTTGCCTGAAATTGTGGGTGCTCCATCATTGGAGGTTTCTAAGAAGAAACTGAATAGCCATTTGTCTAGAATGATATAGGGCAAGGGTAGGCAACCTTGGCTCTTTTATGACTCGTGGACTTCAACTCCCAGAATTCCTCAGGAATTCTGAGTTTTGAAGTCCACAAGTCATAAAAGAGCCAAGGTTGCCTACCCCTGGTATAGGGTCTCCTGCTTGAGTTGTACTAGAACAGGGCTTTTCAACCAGTGGTATGGGTACCACCTGTGGTACGTTGGCACCTGGCAGGTGATACGCGGCCATCCTAGAAAAGTGGTAGCAGGGGAGGGGAATCAGCTGAACCGGTGGTAGCACCGCACAAGCCTGAGTGAGAGATGGCTGGAGCTGCAGGGCTGTCAGGGCTCAGCGGAAGCACCAGGATCAGCGCCAGGCTCCAGCTGGAGCTCGGCGCTGATCCTGGTACTTCTGCTGAGCCCAGAAGAAGCGCCGATCAGCTGGAATGGTGCAGCATCTCCAGGGTCCTGTGATTTACATTCAGATGCTTGGCAACTGATTCATATTTATGATGGTCACAGTGTCCCAGGGTCATGTGAAGTGACCAAAACCTGCTGCAACCACCCAGCAGATGGGGGGAATAAAAACCAAACACCCCCCACCCCACCCCTGCTGCCAATCCTCAACAGAAATGCTCACAACAATAAAACCTCGGATAGGAGGAAGAATGCGGCCGGGTGGGTAGGCAGGTGTCTTGCTCGGCTGTGGCTTGGGGGGCACTTTTTTCAGTGCCACTGTAACTTCAAACAGTCACTAAGCAAACTATTGTAAGTCGAGGACTACCAGTACTTCATCACTTTTTTCCCTTTTTTTTTTTGGTCAAGTTTTTGACACCTTGGTAGGCGACTGGTGGTATTCGGATGTTGCCATATCCTAAAAGTGGTACAATGGGTGAAAAAGTTGAAAAGCCCTGGACTAGATGACCTCCAAGATCCCTTCCAGCTCTGTTATTCTGTAACTTGCTACAGGACCTTCCCTTCCAATGCCTGTCATTGTCTGGTCCTCTTTTTCTGCACAAGTCTCTCTGTTTCTCAGTTTCTTAGCTGTCCATTGTTTACATTCAACATCTTGAACTGCCCAAATTTCAAAGAACTGATTTGCCCTGTCCAATTTGCAAAAGAAAAAAACTTCTTGTAACTCATGTACTGGGTATAAAAGATTCGTGTTCCGGCAAGCCTCCATACCTGCTATTTTTCTACTCTTACTTTCCCCATTGTATGCATTTAATTTATTTTCCCTGCCTTGTGCACATTTTCTTTCCTGCTCCATGGGACACTTGGCATGTTCCACCATACAGCCATGAACATAGGAAGGGGGGTGCAGAAGTATAACTCTGCCCCCTTCTCTATCTTCTTCCTACTGTTACTTTTCTTGTACAATATAGCCTTTTCCAAGTGCAGCAATGGAATTCAGGGATATCTGAGCCAAAAAGGTAAGGGTGAATGGTGCTCCTTCACATCCATATCATTTAGAAATATCTGGTCCACATGTTTCTGATTCCACTTCCTTCAGAAGGCCCAGGTAAAGGTTCTCCCTTTTATTAAAAAAAACCTTGTCAAAAGAAGAAGAGCAACAAAGATGATTAGGGGACTGGAGGCTAAAACATATGAAGAACCGTTGCAGGAATTGGGTATATCTAGTTGAGTGAAAAGAAGGACTAGGGGTGACAGGATAGCAATGTTCCAATATCTCAGGGGTTGCCCCAAAGAAGAGGGGGCAAGCTATTCTCCAAAGCGCCTGAAGTGTAGAAAAACCAGGACTTGAGTCTCCCGGCTTGGTTTCTGACCTCGTCCGGGGGCCGATTCATGAGTTGTAATGGACTCTCATGGTAAAGAAAAGACAGACACAAGGCTGCCTCGGATGAGAGTCGAGAGAGAAGAAATCCAAAAAGCAAAAGTGCCGTCTCTCCCTCCCAGGCTCTCCTTTATTAGCATACATCAAA
>NW_015387012.1:120593-122299 GCF_001527695.2 Protobothrops mucrosquamatus | reverse complement strand
GTCTTTTGGTTGCATTTCATACATGCTGGTACTATGCAGATTAAAGTTTGCCAAGTCATCTTTATCTTCTGATTCATTGGTCAGTTCGATAAATGGGTTGGCTTTAAATGTAGTAAGTTTTCCTTCAGTTGATAACTCAGGATGGGACAGTCTGTCTCCTGTATTGATGTCATCATGGTCAGCTTCCATAGTTAAAAGATGATATTGTACTGGGTCAGAGCGTTGCCATAGAGCCATTACTTGAGCTGTTGCACGTTTTTCCGCTAACAAAGATAAACTTTTTGACATGAATTTTACAAAGATGGGTAAAACACAAGGTATTACTATACAACCTAAAGCAATCAGTCCAATTAAAGCTACAATAGCTTGGAGTCCAGGAAGTTTGGGGAACCAAGAACCAAACATTTCATTTTTCAATTTCAATACAATTTGTAAGATTAAATTTCCCACATACACCTCCTTCTTTTGCTAACAAATAATCTAAGGCTAAATGATTTTGCATAATATATGTGCGTGAGCGAGTGCTTTCTTTGGCTAAATGCTTCATAGCTAAAATGGTTAATTGCTGACATAGCTGAAGAAATAGCATTAATATTGAGGTGGGCACGAATAGCAAATCCTGGCATGCCCACTAAAGACATAGTTAGTGCCACATATTATATTTGCAGGGATAGCTACCACCGGGGTGTGCCAAGCAATAGCGTCAGAGGGTGGATAATAAGCAGTAACTCTCCATCTAGATATAGCTATATAGGTAAAGTTCCCATTAAATAAAATTCTATTCAAGCCAGTGAAGTTTTGAATTACTGCAGAAGGGGTACAAACAGATTAAACATATAAAAAACAAATGTTTCATGTCATACATTTCAGATAAGCAAAATACATTATTTTGTGTGATGTTAGCCAGCTGCACCCATAGATTTTGCTTCATTTGTTGCTCGAATGATTGGTGGCAGCGGTGGGATGACAGTTGCTGTTGTCAAAGGGCAGATGTTAATGATCAGACACAAACAAATGATGGCTAAGGAATTTGCAGTTAACCACAAAAATGGTAGCACACAGGTTCTCTGGGGATTTGTTCTACTTGTTGCTGTTGTTGCACTGCCTGTGCTTTGGTGTTCAAGTTCTTTACATCTCCCCATGTCACTGGCCGACTGGCATGTCGGGATTGGATTGGTCGCTGTGCTATCTGTAGAGTCACCTTGGCCATTTCTGGGAGGAGCAAGCACAGCAGCGTAGTCTCGCCCCTAAGTGATCAGAGGGACCGGTCCCAACCATGCTTTGTCTGATAATGCCCAATAATATACTAGTGGCGGAGGCAGGCTTGTTTTCTGTTGAAAGTGTCTCTGATAAGTGGTCAAATTTTGAATGGAAATATTCAATTGGTGTAATGTTTTTGTTGTTGTGTTACTATAGATCCGTCCTTTTTGATTTGTTTGTGAAGACAGTTCTGAAAGGACCAATTAGCACATTCCACGATGGCTTGACCCGTGGAATGATAGAGAAGGCCATGAGTAAAAACAATATTCCAAGTTGTACAAAATTGTAAAAAGGCCACTGAAAAATAGGCTGGTCCTTTTTAAGGAAAAGGGCTTACCCAAGGCTGTAATGGCCCAAAAAAAAAATGATGAGAAACAACATGTGCATTTGCCATAGTTGATTAGTGGCAAAAATACGGGGTTTTAAAAAACATTAAAAAAATAGGC
>NW_015387012.1:70467-117958 GCF_001527695.2 Protobothrops mucrosquamatus | reverse complement strand
ACAGTAAAGTTGCAATTGTTCACATTGGAAGGTCTTATCAGGAAGCGATAATATAGTAGCTTGCATAGACAGTTCTTTTGACTTGTCTCTTTGTTCTCTGTTCTTACGTGTTTGCAGCTGCAGATTGCAACCTAACACGTAAGCACTATTAAGCTTGCTGAAGGTTACAAAATGGAGTGACTTATGCTATATTCCAACACTGAAGGCAGGACAAGAAGCAACGGATGGAAACTAATCAAGGAGAGAAGCAACCTAGAGCTAAGGAGAAATTTCCTGACAGTTAGAACAATTCATCAGTGGAACAATTTGCTTCCAGAAGTTGTGAGTGCTCCAACACTGCAAGTTTTTAAGAAGAGACTGGACAGTCACTTGTCTGAAATGGTATAGGGCTGTGGTGGCGAACCTATGGCACGCGTGCCACAGATGGCATGCAGAGCCCTCTCCTTGGGCATGTGCGCTGTCACCCGAGTCCTAGGCCTTTAACTGGGTTTTATAAAACCTTTTCGCTTTAGGCCTCCGTCGCCGTGCGCAAAAAAAAAAGGACCAATCAATCAATTTCAACATATCGCGGGGGGAAAAAAGATCTCGCAAAGTTGGAATTGATTGATTGAACTTTTTAATCCCACCCAGTCTACCGTTACCACCGCAGCCATGCCCACCCAATGATCCATGCCCACCCAGTTGGCCACACCCACCCAGTGGGCCATGCCCACCCGGCACCCGATGATACATAAGTGGGTTTTGGGTTGCAGTTTAGGCACTCGGTCTGTAAAAGGTTCGCAACCACTGGTATATAGGGTTTCCTGCCTGAGCAGGGGGTTGGACTAGATGACCTCCAAGGTCCCTTCCAACTCTTTTGTTCTCTTCTGCTATTATTTCAAAGAATGGTAATGCTCCCAGTTGTCACATGCTGTTTTTAGGCTAGTATAATTACTCAAGCCTCCAGGAGCTGTGGATTCTCCCACATTGGAGTTTTTTTTTAAAAGGAGATTGGACAAGCATTGGTCTAAAACTCAGCAAGGCAAATCTAGCCTTTCTCTGTCTGAAACTCTCTGTGTCTCTTAAACTTTGCTTCTTACCTACTGAAGCCCACCTTCCTCCCCCTTTTATGAATTCCTTCCCTGGAGGACGTCCCCCATAGAGCTTTCTCACTGTCATCTTATTCTTTATGGCCAGGTCACAATATCTCTAGCTCCTTCTGCTGACTTTGAGGCAACTGCTATGGACAAACAGCAAGAATCTTACTGCATTTGTGCAAATGGGAGGAGAACGGTGTCCTGGATGGTGACCCCCAAATCACTTGGTACGTAGTAAAAGTTCATTGCCTTGAATTATTTATAAAAGTAGTAAAAATGAGGTAAGGCCACACTTGGAATACTGCATCCGGTTTTGGTCACCGCGATGTAAAAAAGATGTTGAGACTCTAGAAAGAGTGCAGAGAAGAGCAACAAAGATGATTAGGGGACTGGAGGCTAAAGCATATAAGGAACGGTTGCTGGAATTGGGTATGTCTAGTTTAATGAAGAGAAGGACGAGGGGGGACATGATAGCAGTATTCCAATATTTCAGGGGCTGCCACAAAGAAGAGATAGTCAAGCTATTCTCCAAAGCACCTGAAGGCAGGACAAGAAGCAACAGATGGAAACTAATCAAGGAGAGAAGCAACCTAGAACTAAGGAGAAACTTCCTGACAGTTAGAACAATTAACCAGTGGAACAACCTGCCTCCAGAAGCTCTGAATGCTCCAACACTGGAAGTTTTTAAGAAGAGACTGGACAGCCATTTGTCCGAAATGGTATAGGGTTTCCTGCCTGAGCAGGGGGTTGGACTAGATGACCTCCAAGGTCCCTTCCAACTTTACTATTATTATTATTATAAACAAAGTTGAACTAGTCAGTTAGGGTTGGGGGCTGAGAGCAAGAAGAGCCGTTTTCATCTTCATAGAAGATGATTTCCAACTTTCTGGACCAAGAGAGGTTTTAAGAGATGAGTAATGTTTTCATCCTCTTATCTCTTGTGGTAAAACTGAGACAGAGGATGGGGACAATGGTGGTGATGATTGTAGTTTAAACTCGCATGCCACAGAACCTTCAAGATTCATGGTGGTTTACAATCAGTTTTTAGTCATTTTTTAAAAAAAAGTTTTATGTGAAATTGGGGCTGAACAGCCATTCTTGGATAGACTACCTACTTGTTTCAGATAAGGATGAAATTGAGGTAACACATTTAACAAAGTCAGAGAAGATTCAAGGTTGTTACAGGAATTCAACAATTCAAACCAACAATTCAAGCAAATGACACTAAGCTGGCAGGAATAGCCAACACCCCAGAAGACAAGCTCAGGATCTAAAAAGATCTTGACAGACTTGAACAGTGGACCCTACCCAGCAACATGAAATTTAATGTGGAAAAAAGCAAGGTTTTACACTTAGTCAAGAAAAACCAAAGGTACAAGTACAGATTAGGCAAAACCTGGCTCAAAAACAGTAACTGTGAGAGGGACCTTGGAGTCCTAGTGGACAATCACTTAAACATGAGCCAGCAGTGTGTGGCAGCAGCCAAAAAAGCTAATACAATCCTTGGTTGTATAAACAGAGGCATAGAAAAAAAAAATCATGTGAAGTACTAGTTCCGCTTTATAAAGCCTTAGTAGGGCCACACCTGGAATATTGCATCCAGTTTTGGTCACCACGTAACAAAAAAGATGTTGAGACTTTGGAAAAAGTGCAAAGAAGAGCAACTAAGGTAATTAAAGGCTTGCGCAGGTGCATTATGCCACCGCCACCGCCTGGAGCAGCAGTCCTGCCCAGCACAAAGGAAGCAAAGCGGCCGACTAGCAAGCTTCAGTAGAGCACACCCAGGTGGTAGAGCACACCCATGCCAGCAAGCCAAATGCCACCCCAAGCGAGGTAAGCCCCATCAGCGCCATAGCCCCCCAGTCCCAGTTAGGATTGCATGCCTCTCCCCCATCTCTGCTGGGCCTGGGCGGCCATGATGCCGATGGGGATCTGGCTTTCCCTGCTCGGGGTGGCCTTTGGCTTACTGGGCATGCTCTACCACCTCTATTCGAGCTTGCTTTGCCTCCTTTGTGCTGGGGGAGCTGCTGTTCCAGGTGGTGGCAGCGGCCTAATGGACCTGCACGAGCTGCTGGCGGTGGCGCGTGTGCCTGTAGAGAGGGCTCTTGAGTGCTGCCTCTGGCACACGTGCTATAGGTTCGCCACCAGTGGACTAGGGTACTCAAGCCATGCCCATGAGTGCTGCCTGACCAATAGGAAAAGTGCTTTGATGACCCAAAAGCTCATGGTATACCAAGTAGGACTGGAACAAGTGCATCATCTGTCGTCATTTCTCTTAACTCATGGTTGTGTTGCCAGTTCCCAGTTCTGCTAAGATTATCAGCTGACTGGGTGAAGAAGTCTTTTGGTAAGAATGTTGTGTGAAAATATGTCAGGGAATTGTGTAGCTGGTGTCCCAAATGGAGTCAGAGATGCTGACCCAAACTTTAGGTTTATCTAAATAAATATATTTACATTCTACACCAAGCAAGATAGTCAGGCAAACAGGAGCATCATGAGGTAAATCACAGAGCAAACAGAAGAAAAAGGCGGGGAAAAAGGGAAACTCCCCTCAACGCCCATAGCAACCAATCGCAGTGCAGATTGCCTCAGGCAGGATCCCGCACTCTCCAACCAATCAACTACAACTGTGTGTTCTGGCTCATTGTACAACCCCACTGTTTCTGCTACTTAGTTTAAATATCTTAACAAACTCCCCGAAGAAGAGACAATATTCAAAAGGTTGGCTCAGGAATTCTGGGAGTTGAAGTCCACGAGTCATAAAAGAGCCAAGGTTGCCTATCCCAGGGCTAGACATAACCCTATCAGACCCTTTGGTATATTCTTATATACAATGGGGAATTATTTAGGGTGGAAAATCACTGTAGTTTATAGGATTCCATTCTATAAATCAGTGTCTGACCCAAATTTGTGTTTAAGTTGGAACCTGTGCTTACAAATGGACTATCTATTCCTAAAAATGGCAGATGGCACTGTCCTTCTTCAAAAGCGTTGAAGTGCTGACGACTCGCAATGCTTTCAGGATCTATTGAAAACTGGCTGTATATTAAGACCGCACCTTCAGTGCTTAATCAGCTCAAGAAAGGAGAATGCTCTCCACCATTTTTAATAATAGGGAGACTGTTCAGATCTAGGGGTGGTCTTAAGTCAGACATCCTCAACTTGAGGACTGCTTATACGGCCTATTTGTGAACGGGTGACTTTTTGGTCCTAGGCAAAGTGAATTTCACAGCCAGTGCCGAGGCCATGAGCTCAGATCAGCTCTGTGGGAATGAAATAGTGGAGGTGCCCAGCATGAAGCGAAAAGATGTTGTGATCAAAACGCTTTTAGTTGAGGTAAGTGAGATGATTTAATCGTGGACTGGATGTGGTGAAAAATCATGCAAAAAAAAAGCACAAAAAACCCATGTTCTTGTTTTCAAATGCATTAAGTCCATTTTTAGCTGGTCCATTCCTGAAAATTAACTTGGGTCACCAGTCCATCTTTCCATTCGATGATTTTCGCTTTCCTAGAGTTATCACTCTCTGTTTCTTCTCAACCCCTAATAATAATTAACCTACTTGATGTTTCTCAATCTGGGCAACTTTAAGATGGGGGAATCTTTCCAGAATTTCCCAGGCAGCATGCAGTGTAGCAAGCTTTGGTCCAGTTTTGGTCACCGCGATGTAAAAAAGATGTTGAGACTCTAGAAAGAGTGCAGAGAAGAGCAACAAAGATGATTAGGGGACTGGAGGGTAAAGCATATAAGGAACGGCTGCTGGAATTGGGTATTTCTAGTTTAATGAAGAGAAGGATGAGGGGGGACATGATAGCAGTGTTCCAATATCTCAGGGACTGCCCCAAAGAAGAGGGAGTTAAGCTATTCTCCAAAGCGCTGGAAGGCAGGACAAGAAGCAATGGATGGAAACTAACCAAGGAGAGAAGCAACCTGGAACTAAGGAGAAACTTACTGACAGAACAATTAACCAGTGGAACAACCTGCCTCCAGAAGCGGTGAATGCTCCAACACTGGAAGTTTTTAAGAAGAGACTGGACAGCCATTTGTCCGAAATGGTATAGGGTTTCCTGCCTGAGCAGGGGGTTGGACTAGATGACCTTCAAGGTTTCTTCCAACTTTACTATTATTATTATTATTATTATTATTATTATTATTATTATTATTATTATTATTATTATTATTATTATTATTATTATTATTATTATTATTATTATTATTATTATTATTATTATTATTATTAGGTTGACTGGGGAATTCTGGGACTTGAAGCCCACACGGTGTAAAGCAGCCAAGGTTGAGAAACACTGGTCTACAGAATAAAAATCAAACCAATAGCACATCTATCCTAGATTATTGTATAACTTACTCAGATTTCATGAGCAGTGGTTCCTTTGTTGTTTAGCTCTCTGCCCAAAAAAGGTGATGGAAACAAAGAAGAAAGACTAAAAATGACACGGAGCTGCTCCCTATCATTTAAATAACGTAATCTTTAGCAATAGCAGTCGCATTTACATAGATTTATGCAGCCTGGGTTTTGTTTTGTTTTTTAGTTTCCAATGTTCAGCACTAACTTTTCCTTGTTCTTCTTTTCTGTCTGTCCTGGTGAAGCCTGAAGGGATTGAGAAAGAGGTGGTCTTCAACTCACTTCTCTGTTCTGATGGTATGGCTGCTTCTTCACGGTGCTTCTTCCCCGTCACAGCATTAAATGGATGAGAATGATTTGTTTTAGAGCAGAGGGGCCGAATATTTACTCCCCTTTCTGATAACGTGGAAGTATTTTTAAGTTTCTTTAAGCCAGCTGTAAACTTTATAGTTAGTTAAAGTGTCCAAGGTGCAAAAGTTGGCTTGAAACTCAACATTAAGGAAACCAAGATCATGGCATCCGGCCCTTTCAATTCCTGGCAAATAGATGGGGAAGAAATGGAGGTAGTGACAGACTTTATCTTCTTGGGCTCCAAGATCACCGCAGATGGTGTCTGCAGCCAAGAAATTAAAAGATGCTTGCTCCTGGGGAGGAAAGCTATGGCAAATCTAGACAGCATACTTAAAAGCAGAGACAGACATCACCCTGCCAACAAAAATACATATAATCAAGGCTATGGTTTTCCCAGTTGCAATGTATGGCTGTGAAAGTTGGACCATAAGAAAGGCTGAGCGCCAAAGAATTGAGGCCTTTGAACTATGGTGCTGGAGAAGACTCCTGCGAGTCCCCTGGACTGCAAGGCGATCAAACCGGTTAGTCCTAGAGGAGATCAACCCTGACTGCTCTTTAGAAGGCCAGATCCTGAAGTTGAAACTCAAATACTTTGGCCACCTAATGAGAAGGAAGGACTCACTGGAGAAGGGTCTAATGCTGGGAAAGATTGAGGGCAATAGAAGAAGGGGACGACAGAGAATGAGGTGGCTGGATGGAGTCACTGAAGCAGTAGGCGTGAGTTTAAATGGACTCCAGAAGATGGTAGAGGACAGGAAGGCCTGGAGGAACGTTGTCTATGGGGTCGTGATGGGTTGGACACGACTTCTCAACTAACAACAACAACAAAGGTGTCCATTTTGCCTTTTACAGCTGGCTTAAAGAAACTGACTTCCCTAGCTGAACTAGAACAGGGGTCCTCAACCCCAACTGGGGTGGGGGAGGAGCTGTGGTCCAGTACTGCTCCATGGCCCATTTGGAATCGGGCTGTGAAAGCGGCGGGCAAGTGTGTGTGCATGCATAGCTCCATTTGTGTGAGAGGTGGGCCCACGTGTCCTCCACTTGTGGAAATGGATATGGAAGTGGAAAGGTCCCTTCCAACTCTGCTATTCTGTATTCTAAGGAACCTGCTGGGCGGTGGGGAAGCATTTGTAGGACAAAATCAAAATTTGGTGTATTTGACAGCAGGAGGAAATGCTTGAAATTGAAATCAGAGGACCAAGTAATGGGTCCACTTTTAATTTAGGGGGTTTAGAGGGTTTGAGGTGTTTTTTTTTATACACTAGAGCAGTGGTGGTGAACCTATGGCTCAGGTGCCAGAGGCAGCACTCGGAGCCCTCTCTGTGGTCACACGTGCCGTTGCCCCAGCCTTGCCTCCCCCGCGACCCCCTCCTTTCCAGCAGCCCCCCTGAAGGAGAGTCGCCCTCGAGCGTGGCCCACACGGAGCAGCTCAGCCAAGGACATGGCAGCCAGGCAGCATAGACAAGACTCTGCCCTCATGCCCCATCATGCAGTTGATGTTGCAGGGCATAGGCAGAGGGTGTGGCCGCCATAGTGCTCCTGGGCTGCCTGAGCGATGTGCGGTGGGCCCTGGAGGCGGTGAGTGGTCCTGTGGGCAGGTGGGGCGGGGGATGGGGGGCAGAGCAGGGGCGGGGCAGGGGGTGGAGCGGGGATGGGGCCAGTTTTTGGGCACACGGTCTCTAAAAGGTTCACCATCACTGCGCTAGAGATTCTAGAACTTTCCACATCTCTCTTCTCACATGCTAAAGAGACTGGCTAGAATATATATATATGTCTACATTATACCCAGTAAAGACAAAGGATATAATTTGATTCCCCATTTTTATAAAAAAATAAATAAAATCAAGCAGCAGATACAAAAAGAAGACACTTTATATGTATCTGGCCCGCAGAAATCAAGTCAGAAACAGATTGCAATTGATCTGCTCTCAGCCAGTAATTGGCAATTACCTCAGAAAACATGTCAGCGGAGCTGGCTGGCTTGTTTTTTTTTTTGCTGGCAGTCAATGTCCGGTTGTCCTTCTATGGCAACTGAAGATGGCGATGATGTCACAACACATGCTCCGCTCCATAATGGCATCACAATGCAGAAAAGTAAAGGAGGGGCTTGTGCAATGGTGTCATTGCAGAACAGGGTTTCCTATATTGTATCTCTTTTTGTTCTGGATATCCCAGAGAAGATAGAAACCCTGTAAGGCAGCCGAAACCATCTAAGTTCTGTTTTCTTCCAGGAGATGTACAGTCAGAACCTCTTTCTTTGAGGGTGCCAGAAAATGTTGTGGAAGGCTCTGCCAGGGCAACCTTTTGTGTACTTGGTAAGTATAGGAACCCTCTTCCTAGCTCTCCCCCTTCCTTCTCTTCTTTTTCCTCTAATCCAGACATGTCAAAAACAAGACCTGGGGGCTGGATGCGGCCCATGAAGTGGTTTCATGTGGCCCGCGAAGGCATCCTGGAAACAGTGAGGGAACGGCCCCCGCTGCCTTGGCCCTGGCCCTGGCCCTGGCCCAAGCCAGCTGGGAGCCAATGTACAATTTTGTGGTGGCCATCTATGCTGAAATGCATTCAGTCTTAGCTCCACAAGGCCATCTGGAAACAGTGAGGAAGCAGCCCCTGCCGTGTCAGCCCCACCCCCTGGGTGCAGTCTGGGGAGGTGTCACTCTTTGTGAGGAATGAAGAAATGGACCGTGCCTTGGCACATGCCCCGGTCCCACCCCCTTCTGCCAGAGACCCTCAGATCTGTCCCACTCCTGCCCAGGCCCCCACAGCACCCTTGACGTGAACAATGTAGAGCTGGCCATGCCAACCCAGTAGGCCACACCCACTCCATTCACGCCCACCCAGTAGGCTGCACCCACCCTGGCCACACCCATCTGGCCCCCCCAAGGGCAACTGCAATGCTGATGCGGCCCTCAATGAAATTGAGTTTGACACCCCTGCTCTAATCTACTTTTTGTGTTGCAGAAGTTATGCTTCTACCTCTTTTGCCTCTTCTCCTCAGTATCACCTGCCTTATTAAATCAAAAAGGATCTTACAGATCATTTAGTGCAGGGGTGTCAAACTGCCAGCCCGTGGGCTGGTTGCACCACACCCAGACCAGCTCCAGCAGTGCAAAAAAAGTCGTGATACGTCGCAACACGTCACATGACGTGGTGAGTTTGGCAACCGTGATTTAGTGCCACTTTAGTTCAGCATTTCTGACAGCCTCTGTTTGAAGATCTTCCCCAGTGAAGGAGAACTTGCTACTTCATGTGGCAGCCTGTTCCTCTGGCTGCTGGCCGCTGACAGTGCGAAGAAATTCTCCTGAAATCAAAGCTTTTTCTTTGTAGTTTTACCAGTGGCATGGTTTTGCCTCCAGAGGTTGTGGGTGCTGCATCACCAGAGATATTTAAGAAGGGACTGGACAGCCACTTGTCTGAAATGGTATAGGGCAGTGATGGCGAACCTTTTAGAGACCAAGTGCCCAAACTGCAACCCAAAACCCACTTATTTATCGCCGGGTGCCAGGTGGGCATGGCCCACTAGGTGGGCGTGGCTGTGGTGGTCATGGCAGATTGGATGGGTGTGGCCAAGGTGGGCGTGGTCACCTCAATGTTGATCGTGGGGAGGGACACTTGTGGGGGTCGGGCAGGGTTGGGGGAGATCCAGAGGGTCTCTGGCAGGTGGGGCGTTAGGCAGGAGGCTCGTCCTCTGGGGTGAGGCGAGGTAAGGCGAGGCAGGGCGGGGATGCCATTGTCGCAGGGCAAGGCGAGGCAGGGGCCAGGGTGGCTGCTGCCTGACACCATCAGCCCCCACACACAGAGCCCAGCGAGTGTATGGGGGCCAACAGTGTCTGTCAGCAGCTCCACAGCCTGCCACTAGCAGTTCAGAGAAGCTGCTTCTGAGCTGGACGGCTGGCCAACAGCTGAGGAAGCAATGCAGTGGATTGTGCCCGGGAAAAGGAGAGCATGCGAGGCCAGGAGGGATGGGATGGGGGGAGGGAAACCAGCCGTGCTGGGATGCATCCAGTCACGTGGGACCTCAATGAGTTAGCAGGTGGCTGGTTGAAGAGGGATGGTTGCCATCTCCGGGGCATGGCGCGCATGCCCACAGAGAGGGCTCTGAGTGCCGCCTCTGGCACACATGCCATAGGTTCGCCACCACTGGTATAGGGTCTCCTGCTTGAGCAGGGGGTTGGACTAGAAGACCTCTGAGGTCTCCTCTGACTCTGTTAGTCTGTTATTCTACACAGTGAAATTTGCTGATTAAAATGTCAGGGGTTATCACACTCTGCTTCTTTGGCCATTGTTGGAGAGATTGCTGAACTAGATTAAAACCATTCTACCTGGAATTCTCAGTTTGGGTCATTTAGAGATGAGCAACACAAGCTCTCACAAGGTCAGGCTTAGACGTCTTTTGCCAACTCTCCACAAACCACGTCAACAACATCATTTAAACCACAGTTTCCCCAACCTTTTCAGGTTGGCGGGGGGGAGAGGGAAAGGGGGGGTGATTTCGTGTTGGGGGTGCGTGAGCACCTGCAGCATTCGCGGTAATGCTCTAGTGGGGCCGCAAGCACCCGTGATGATGCTTGCATGAGTGGGGCCACCAACGTCCACGAGGTTTGCACGAGTGGGGCCACAACCATCCTCGACACTCGCGCGAGTGGGCTCGCAAACACCCCGATGACGCTCGTGCAAGTGGGGCCATGAACACCCTAATGTGGCACTGCCTGTGCATCGGCCAGCTACTCACATGGTCCAATGGTGATTAGGCCACGGCCTGGTAGTGGGTCGCAGCCCACAGGTTGGATACTCCTGATTCAAACTATATCTGCCCTGGGAATGGCCAGAAACACACACAGGCATCCTTCTAAATGTCCATTCTTCTACAGTTTTACACTGTCATTTTTTTCCAGAGTCATCTGTCTCTTCTTCAGAGGTTCTGGACTTGAGGTTCCCAACCTGCAACACACCCATTCCAAAATCTTCTAATTACCCCTATTTTCCACCTACCTCTTTCCCTACTGCAGGAGACATCCTCGGGGGAGCGATACAGAACCTTCATCAGCTTCTCAAGATGCCCTATGGCTGTGGGGAGCAGAACATGGCCCTCTTTGCCCCCAATATCTACATCCTGAACTACCTCAATAAGACTGGACAACTGACTGAGGAGATCAAATCCAAGGCCATCGGATACTTACTGGCAGGTGAGAAGCATCCCAGGTCAGTCCCACATGAATTCTCCCCTCCTTGTTTTCTTACTGAGGTTGGGAATTTCCAAAGGCTTGATCCACAGATTGGCCACTGGTATTGATTAAGGAAGGGGTGCAGTGGCCTAGTAGTTAAGCTTGTAGTTAAGCTTGTCAACCAGAAGGCTGGTAGTTCAAAACCCAAGTAACAGGTGATGGGATGAGCTCCTGTTCTTGCCCCAGATGTCAGAAAAGGCAGGCACAGCCACACTCCTCTGTGTATTAATGATTCACCGTGGAGATAGTTAATAGCATCAGATTTCTGGGTGTGCAGCTAACGAGTAGGCTGGCCTGGTCGCACAACAGTGAGGCACCGGTGAAGCGGGCATTTTCTGCATCGCATGAGAAAAGCACATCTTCCTTATCCTGTCCTTACCACTTTCTACAGAGGGTCGATCGAGAACATCCTGTCATATTGCATTACTGTCTGGTTTGGAAGCATTATTGCTTCAGACAGGAAGGCGGTGCAGAGAGTGGTGAGGATGGCAGAAAAGATGATTGGCAGTTCCCTCCCTTCCATCCAGGACATAGCATATAAGCGTTGCTTGAGCATGGTCCGCAGGATTGTCTGGGACACTACACATTCTCTTCATGACCTGTTTTCCTTGTTACCTTCTGGAAGGGGGCTTCATGATATCTGAAGCAGAACATCCAGATTCAGTCACAGTTTTGTTCCATGTGGCATTGTGAACTCTCAAGCTTCTTTCCACTGTATATTCAAGATGGACAGTGATTAATATTTATAGGTATTTATATGTAAGGGTGTAGGTGTATACATATGTATGAATATATAGCATGTTTATATGTATGCTATGTATGTGTACACTTCTGAGAGCAGGCAACAGAATTTCATTTTTAATGTGTTCCAGTGTGCCCACAGTAAAAAAAATCATAATAAAGATTATCTTATCCTGCTGACATAGCAGTTTGAAGCATACAAATGTGAATAGATAAATAGATAGTACCGTATATTCCGGCGTATAAGACGACTGGGCGTATAAGAGGACCCCCGACTTTTGAGAAGATTTTCAGGGTTTAGAAAGTCATCCTGCCAGCGATACATGCGTTCGCTGATCCCTCCCCTCCGCCTTTGGGATACGGCAGCCCAGCCTCCACTCCACACCCGACCGAGAACCGAGGCAGCCTTAAACGTGCAATGCTGACAGTGACGGAGAAGGAATGCTTAAAAGAGCAAACGTGAGGCCAAAGGTGCGCAGCTGCAGTAGGGGCCAGATGTTTCCCGGGGTTATATTGGTTCCTGGCCGGGCTTCTCTTTCGCGGAGGGAGTCACACTTCCGGGATTATTGTCATTAAAGTCTAAGAAGGCAACTGCGAAAACGTTTTGACCGAACCGCGAAACTCATTTTGCTCATGCACATTTGTAAGACTGCCGCCTAAAACTATTTTGTGACGTTATTGGATATAGATTAAGCCGGTGTTGACTTTTAGTGATTGCATAGATTTCCCCCCCCCAAAAAAAAGAACTACTGTATATTCCGGCGTATAAGACGACTGGGCGTATAAGACGACCCTTGACTTTTGAGAAGATTTTCAGGGTTTAGAAAGTCGTCTTATACGCCGGAAAATATGGTACTTCACCGGGAAGGCAACAGTGTTCAGCGCGCCTCAGCATATAGTCATGCTAGCCACATGAGCATGGAAGTGTCTTCAGACAATGCTGGCTTCCTTGGCTAGAAAACGGAGGCCAGCACCATCCTCTAGACTAGAGTCAGACTTTTACTTTTATTGATTAAGGATCCCAAAGATGCTTTTTCACAAGGCAAGTGGACTTTCTTGTTTTTCTTTGAAGACATTTCACTTCTCATCCAAGAAGCTTTTTCAGCTCTGACTAGATGGTGGGGAGTAGAAGGATTTATACTCCTTGCAGACAGCTGGTTATTTGCATTCTTTTAGAGAGTTGTTGAAGCCACCTGGAGGTTTATCTGTGTCCTCAGGGTCACCTGATTAGTGCAAATGGGTGTGGAACCTTCTTGGAACTGTTGAAAGGACTAAGTTGTCGACTGGAGATAGACGATGTTGTATCCCTCCCCCTCTGTTGAGAGAGGGCTGTTCAGTTTGGCATAGATGGCCTCTTTGACCCCTCTTTCAAACCAGCGGTCCTTTCTGTCCAAAATGTGGACTTTGCTGTTTTTGAAATCCTTCCATTCCCTACCATCCAGTCAGACCTGAAGAAGCTTCTTGGATGAGAAGCGAAACGTCTTCAAAGAAAAACAAGAAAGTCCAGTTGCCTCCTGAAAAAGCATTTTTGGGACAACTATGACCTGGATGACTGAGAATTTCAATAGATACTTATTGATTAAGGATGTTGTAAATTAGGTCAGGTTTCATTGGCTGAGTCACATTGGAACGCTTCAACCAAATACCTTCCCCTTGGGTCATCCTATAGCAGCTGACAAATGCCAGAGAAGAAATTAGAAATATAAGCAGAAATGGATCAAGTTGGAAAGGAGTGCGTCCAACAGTTATTCTGAAATTGGTACACTCATAGGGAAGTGCTATTTATTGGGAAAAGAAGCACAACGGCAAGCACAACAGCTAATGCTTAAGTTGTAGTTTGTGGGAATTTCTGTCCATCAACCAGCCCTGTCTGGTTTAATCCTGGTTTGATATCAAATTGGCTTAGAAAGTTGAAGACGCTCGTCGAATTGGATTTGAAAGGGGTTTTGCGCATGCCTTTTTGCCCCACCACTCATGTTCATCTTCTGCTTCAGGCTATCAAAGGCAACTGAACTACAAGCATTCTGATGGTTCCTACAGCACCTTTGGAGAAATGAGCTCAGAGGAAGGAAATACCTGGTGAGATTTCTTTGTTGTATGAAAAAATAATGCTCAGCGTGGCTGTTCCTCTCCCCTTCTCACTAACCACAAAAGCTAAAAGCACTTGGTAGCACTTGGAATAAGAAAATCAGAAGGCTGAGAGCTAAAGTAGGAAGTTCGAAAAAGCATTGTGGAACAAGGTAATGGCCAGATAGCCTCCATGAAGGTAATCCTCAGTAAATGTAATTTGGGACCAGCAACTCCATCACCCAGTAGTGTGGTCATTAAGGGGGAAAAAATCACATGACCTTGTTGACTTGGTTGAGTGGTTGCGGTCATTAAGCAAATCAAACACTGTCCTTAAGTACAACATCACCTGATTGTGATTTGCGATTTCCCACCGGCTTCCCCATTGACTTTGCTTGTTAGAAGCCAGCAACAAAGATTGCACTTGGCCATCACATGACCACAGGAATGTTGTGATGACCACAGCTTTGAGATCATAAGTCTTGTTCCGCACCATAGTAACTTCAAAAGGTCGCTGAACCAGTCATCTCTAAGTGAAGAGTGCCTATATTGTTGCCAAGATAGTTACATGAGACACCTAAGTGAAGTTGCCAGGAGCTGAATGCAGCTCAAGGAGCTTTTAATTTTTTTTTAGAGGAAATGAAACATTCTAAATAAGAGGTGCAATAACTATGTGAATGGGGGAAATGCTGGCAGCTCTATGTGGGAGTGGGGCTGGGGGGAGGGAGTGTCCTATCCCTCTCTGCCAAGGCATACACAAAAAACTTTTTACAATGTAAGATGTATACTCAGAAGATCTGGGAAACCTTACAGTCCATAAGCCTGACCTCTGAGCATGTTACACTCAATGGAAATGGGATTCTGGTAGTCAACAATGCAGGGGTGGGTACCTGCTTATTGCTCAAATACCCTTTTAACATTTGTAAGGAGGGGACTTTTCAAAATAGGTTGAAGCCGTATCACCCTTATGTGTGTGACTGAGAAGGATTTTCAGGTGGGAACCAGGATATGCATTGTTTAAAAAACCTTGATTATAATTGTTTTAGAGTGTGTCAAGTCAGGGTACCAGTGTCAAGGAACCCCCCCCCCCAAGGATTGAAGGATCATTGATTTCATCCCTTTATATTATATCCCTCAAAGGAACTGCATCTACAAGGAGGGAAGTGTGTAGTGGAGTGCCCCAGGGCTCTGTTCTGGGCCCAGTGCTCTTCAACATCTTCATCAATGATATTGATGAGGGGATAGATGGGGAACTCATCAAATTTGCAGATGACACCAAGCTGGCAGGAATAGCCAACACTTCAGAAGACAGGCTTAGGATACAGAAGGACCTGGCCAGACTTGAACACTGGGCGCTATCTAACAAAATTTAATTTAATGGTGAAAAAAGTAAGGTTCTACATTTAGGCAAGAAAAACCAAATGCATAGGTATAGTATAGGGGGTCCCTTGCTCAATGGCAGCAACTGTGAGGGGGATCTCGGAGTGGACAGTCACTTAAATATTAGCCAGCAGTGTGCTGCAGTTGCCAAAAAAGCCAACACAGTGCTAGGCTGCATTAGTAGAGGGATAGAATCAAGATCACGTGAACTATTAATACCACTTTATAACGCTTTGGTAAGGCAACACCTGGAATACTGCATCCAGTTTTGGTCACCACAATATAAAAAAGTTGTTGAGACTCTAGAAAGAGTAGAGAAGAGCAATAAAGATGATTAGGGGACAAGAGGCTAAAACATTTAAGGAACAGTTGCTGGAATTGGGTATGTCTAGTCTAATGAAGAGAAGGATGAGAGGTGACATGATAGCAGTGTTCCAATATCTCAGGGGTTGCCACAAAGAAGAGGGAGTCAAGCTATACTCCATGGGGCCTGAAGGCAGGACGAGAAGCAACGGATGGAAACTAATCAAGGAGAGAAGCAACCTGGAACTAAGGAGAAACTTCCTGACAGTTAGAACAATTAACCAGTGGAACAACCTGCCTCCAGAAGTGGTGAATGCTTCAACACTGGAAGTTTTTATGAAGAGACTGGACAGCTATTTGTCTGAAATGGTGTAGGGTTCCTGCCTGAGCAGGGGGTTGGACTCGATGACCTCCAAGGTCCCTTCCAACTTTATTATTATTATTATTATTATTATTATTATTATTATTATTATTATTATTATTATTATTGTTGTTGTTGTTGTTGTTGTTGTTGTTGTTGTTGTTGTTGTTGGTGGTGGTGGTGGTGGTGGTGGTGGTGGTGGTGGTGGTGTTATTCCAAGGCAAGAGAGGCCATTTCTAAGGCTCCTGAAAAAGATCTGTATCAGAAATTTAGTTTGTTCAGTAAGCGGTCAGATCTTCCAAGATGGTCCTCCAGGGAATAGTTTTCCTTATTCTGTGTGAAGGAAACAATTCTTTGTGGACCAAGAAGGCCCCCTTGTGAAGAAGGTTTCACACTAGAAGAGTTGATGCAAAGAAAAATGAAAGCTCTCTTACATTCTGGGCTATCTTGTAGGTTGACAGCTTTTGCGCTGAAGAGTTTCACTCAGGCGGTGCCCTACATCCCCGTGCAACAAAATTATATCACTGATGCTCAGACTTCACTGGCACTCAGGCAGTTGGAAGATGGTTCCTTCCTACAAAGAGGGTCTCTGCTGAACAACGCACTAAAGGTACGGAGGGGGGAATATTTGTTGGATGATAGTTTTGAGTATGGTTTTGGGGGAGATGAGGTCAGCGTCAAGCTTCTTTCAGACCAGAAAGCAATTCAACGGATAAACAATCTTCTGGGAACTTTTAACAAGTGCATTTATTGTAGAAAAGATAGGAAGTCATTATGGAAGAATTCTAGAGATTGCAGTGCATCAAACCGTGCATATAGTGAAATCAGTGTTCAAATTTATGTGCTAAGAGTTGTGCAATAAGCTGTGAACTGTGATTCACAATTGGGATGGAAGACCTGGTTTCCATCTGTTTCTTGTACTTGTAATTGACAGGTCTGATATTTTATGATTATTTTATTTATATTACATTATTTTATTATTTTATTATATCTTATTCTATTTATTACTAGCTGTACCCAGCCATGCGTTGCTGTGGCTCAGTCTGGTAAAAGCGTGTGTTGCTTTTACGTCCAACAGATGGCACTGTTTTTTTAAAAAAACATGTTTTTACCTGTCACAGGTGTGATATCTATATAATATAGGTACATATAAACACGTGCGTATTCGAATGCAACATTGTGTCAAAATTTCAAAGCAATCGGTGAAGAACTTTCGGAGATTTAAGATTTTGAACAAATGAACATTTACATTTTTATTTATATAGATTGTTGTTATTATATTGTTTTATTATATTTTTAATTTTATTTATTAAGAAAACTTATAAAACCACCCAACTCATGGTGATACCACCCTTCCTCCCTTTTTTTCTTTCTCCCTTCCTTCCTCCCTCCCTCCCTCCCTCCCTCCTTAATTCATTTCCATTCTGTTCACTTTTCTATCGTGCTGATAAATATATACCTTTTGATTGGAAAAACAATTAAAAAATAGGATGGCAATTTGCTGGGAGACCTGTTGACAAGATTGGGGTTGCCAATCAAGGGCTGGAAATGATAATGCTCTCACACTGGGGATAAATTTTGCATAGTCTAATGATCTACAGCAGGGGTCTCCAAACTTGGCATCTTTAAGACTTGTGGACTTCAACGCCCAAAATTTCCCAACCAGCCATGATGACTAGGCAATTCTGAGAGTTGAAGTCCACAAGTCTTAAAGTTGCTGAGTTTGGAGACCCTTGACCCCTACTGGTATGATTGTGCAAAATACAATATTTCCATAGAGCAGGATTTTCTTTTCTATTTTTTTTAATGCAATGAGCGAGTTAGTCCTCTCTTACTCCGAGACTATCCTTTAGTTTAGGGCCATCATATGTGGGCTGAAAAATTCCCAATGACCACTAGGTTGGAAGCAAAGGGGGTGCAATTTCTGTACCCCCTTTGCCGCCCCCTTGTGGCTTAGCAAATGGTCTTAAGTCACTTAGCCACGTTGCCTCTTCTTTAAGCATCAAGGTTTTGATTATGACCAATTGGGGAAGTGGTAGGAGCCGTACCAGAAGGCAGAAATGGAGAGTTATACTGCCTAAAATAAGATGAGGCTTCAGCAAAGGGCTGTTGAAGGAAAAGTCTTCATCATGGTTCAGTCCAAGCCGGGAATAAACAACATGGCGACTGCTTTAGAAAGAAGGTTGCAGTTTATTGAAGAGGAGAGCCAGACAGGAAGATGGCTCTGGAAGAAAAGAGAGAGAGCACATGTAGGGAGTGGGTTTTTATACCCTCTGGAGCCTTTTGTTTGGAGTTGTCTCCTGTTCCTGTTTGAGGCTTTGTATTTCCTGTGTGATGTATTCTGACCTGAGTTTGGGTGTGCCCTTTGGCATCTGTGGGTTAATCCTATTATGTCTTGTCTTAGAGTTTGGGTGGGGTATGTAGATTTTAGGTGTCTTTGTCTTCCTAAGCTCCTAGCTGGGGGCCTCCAACCTTCCTGGATTATTTACATCTGCATTTCTACAGAGCTGGTTTCTGCTTGGGAGAGGGAGACTTGGGGCTATTAAAAAAACTGGGCATGCTTTTCTGCCTCTTTAAGATCCTTTGAGGAAATACATTTTTCTGCCCTTTTAATATTTCCTTCTCTGGAGGGCTGACTTCCCACAGGGCAAAGGAGACATGGAATGAGTAGTAATAGCATAGCACTTAGATTTATATACCACTTCATAGCGTTTTACAGTCTTCTCACAGTGATCTACAGAGTCAGCCTATTTCCCCCAACAATCTGGGTCCTCATTTACCAACCTCGGAAGGATGGAAGGCTGAGTCAACCTTGAGCCGGTCAGCATCGAACTGCAGTGGGCAGAGTCAGCCTGTAATACTGCATGCTAACCACAGTGCCACCATGGCTCAGTGTTGATGGAGGTTGGAAATCTTGACATATCTGCCCTTGGATGGAAGCATCCAGATTATGCATAGGCCAGGGGGGAAAAAATCCACATCCTGCTTTTGTGTGAGTGTGATGGGATACTGATTTTGAAAAGAGGGCTAGAAAGATGGCAAAAGGGCTGATATCTGCCTGTCTCCCTTCTTCCAGGGTGGGGTTGATGATGAGATTTCTCTTTCGGCCTATATCACCATAGCTTTGCTGGAAATGCCTCTGCCTCGCACAGTAAGTAAACACTCTCTGAATTATTTCGGGGCAAACCATTACTATCTTGTGACCAAGAAAATTACTTGTTAAATTTATTTCCCATGTGTCTCGCTGGAGGTCTACTCTAGGCAGCTTCCAAGGATAAAAAGGAAGACTTGAAAAGAGTGTGAACAGAAGTAAGATAACTGAACAATAAAATAAACAAGGGGGTCTCTAAACCTGGCCACTTTAAGATCTGGGGATTTCAACTCCCAGAATTCCTCAGCCAGCAATGCAACACTTGTGATGATGCGCGCATGAGTGGGGCTATGTGTGTGCATGCATACATGCCCATACACGCCCATTTGGTCAGCCACTCACGCAGCCCGATGGCCAATAGGCTGCAGCATGGTAGTGGGCTGCGGCCCACAGGTCGGGGGCCTCTGACCTGGATGACTGAGAATCAACATAGACACTGGCATTTAGCTATACCCCCAGGCAGAATGTGAGATGTTCCTGCTGAACTTGTCCCCTGCGGAATTATGGGCAGGGAGTGAGAAAGGCCTGGATCCAAATCGAACCAGACTTTGTGAACCCCATCAAGTTTTTGTCAATGGCTACAATTTCCCGCCTTACGTTTCTCACCCTCGGCAGCACCTTTTGGTACGAAACGCCTTGCATTTCCTGGAGACGGCATCTCAAGCAGAAGAGATCCATATTTACTCCCGGGCTCTGATGGCGTACACCTTTACTTTGGCCGGGAATGAGGAGAGGAGGCAAGCAATGTTGGAGTCCCTTCAAAAACTAGCTGTGAAGGAAGGTGAGAAGCGTGTGCTTGAGGCAAGGTGGGCGGGTGATGCTCAGACCATTGTGCAGGATGCTTGGCGAGCAACGGAACTTCGTCAGCCCTCTTGCGTTCTGTGTCGGATGTTTGTGGACTTTGGCTTCTTGTGATGCTCTGCTACTTTATTATTATTATTATTATCATTGTTGTTGTTGTTATTATTATTATTATTAATAATAATAATAATATAATACTAATAATACATAAGTAATAGTAATAGTAATAGGTGCCTTGGGTGCAATCCCAAAACAACTGGAGCACCACTTGAACAGCATTGGCTTGACAAATTCACCATTAATCAATTGCAAAAGGCGGCCTTACTAGGAACTGCTTCCATCCTGCGACGATATCTGTAATAATATCAAACATCCACATCTGCTTATCCCAGGTCCTTGGGAAAGACTCGATAGGTAGACAAAAATGCCAAATCCAGTCTGAACATCTGTGCGATGATGATGATGATGATGATGATTATTGATGATGATAATGATAATAATAATGTTGGAAGGGACCTTGGAGGTCGTCTAGTCCAACCCCCTGCTCAGGCAGGAAACCCTATACCATTTCAGACAAATGGCTGTCCAATCTCTTCTTAAAAACTTCCAGTGTTCGAGCATTCACCGCTTCTGGAGGCAGGTGGTTCCACTGATCAATTGTTCTTAACAGTCAGGAAGTTTCTCCTTAGTTCTAGGTTGCTTCTCTCCTTGATTATTTTCCATCCGTTGCTTCTTGTCCTGCCTTCAGGCGCTTTGGAAAATAGCTTGACTCCCTCTTCTTTATGGCAGCCCCTGAGATATTGGAACACGGCTATCATGTCCCCCCCTCATCCTTCTCTTCGTTAAACTAGACATACCCAATTCCAGCAACCGTTCCTTATATGTTTTAGCCTCCAGTCCCCTAATCATCTTTGTTGCTGTTCTTTGTACTCTTTCTAGAGTTTCAACATCTTTTTTACATCGTGGTGACCAAAACTGGATGCAGTATTCCAAGTGTGGCTTTACCAAGGCATTGTAAAGTGATATTAACACATCACGTGATCTTGATTCTATCCCTCTGTTAATGCAGCCTAGCACTGTGTTGGCCTTTTTGGCAGCTGCAGCACACGCCTGGCTCATATTTAGGTGATTGTCGGTGGTATAATATCCTGGACTAAAGAAATGCATTCACTTTTATCCTTGGAATAACCTTTGATATACATAATGAAATCATGCAGCAAGCTGATCTCTCCCTCTGTTCATGCAGCCTAGCCCTCTGTTGGCTTTTTTGGCAGCTGCAGCACACGGCTGGCTCATATCTAAGTGATTGTCCACTTATTATTAAATTTATATAGCCAGCCATTTCACATACAAGTAGTCCTGGACTTACAACCATTCGTTCAAATCTGCTTTTCACTAAATGTATTCTAGTAACACTTGGCATGGTCACCAAGTCAAGCTATTCTCCAAAGCGCCTGAAGGCAGGACAAGAAGCAATGGATGGAACCTAGAACTAAGGAGAAACGTCCTGACAGAACAATTAACCAATGGAACACCCTGCCTCCAGAAGTGGTGAATGCTCCAACACTGGAAGTTTTTAAGAAGAGTCTGGCAGCCATTTGCCTGAAATGGTATAGGGTTTCCTGCCTGAGCAGGGGGTTGGACTAGATGACCTCCAAGGTCCCTTCCAACTTTATTTATTTATTATTATTATTATAGCAAGACCCTCTGATCCTTTATTAAGAAGATCTAAGATTTGGGGAAAGGGGTAGGTAATGCAGAGAATAAGAAAGATAATCTTGATGGACATAGAATCATTATTAAGGTAAAAGGAACTGAATTTTTTTTTTAAGTCCAGAACCACGAGACAACATTTTGAAGCAGTTTGAGCAAATGCTGCCCTATTCACTGGATATAAGAGGGGGAGAAGATCCGGTGCAATTATGGGCGTCCTCAGTGCTCTCTGAGCTTGGTGGTTTTCTTGCTGACATTTCATGACCATATTTCCCCCAAAATAAGACTGGGTCTTATATTAATTTTTGCTCCCAAAGATGCATTAGTGCTTATTTTCAGGTGAGGTCTTATTTTAAGTATTAATTCCAATAATATTTATTTATTTCTATTTAATTATATATTAATGTTATTCTTTTATCATTCAATACGCCCGTCATATGTTGCAATGGACATGCTAAATGCGTCTGTCTGGCTGACGATCTTAACGAGGGTTTATTTTTGGGTAGGGCTTATATTATGAGCATCCTGTAAAATCATGCTAGGACTTATTTTCTGTCTGGCTCTTATTTTGGGGAAAACACTGTAGTAGCATCATCAGATTATGTTATTGCAGCCAATCTCAATGCAGATAGTTTTAGCCTTCCTGAGGAGTTGATTTCCTGGCCTGCTCTACATGCTGGGCTAACAAATAATGGAAAATTTGGAGAGTTACTCAATGAATGGTGTGCCAAGCTTCAGACAGGGTAACACAAGAGAAGAAGCGATGGTTGGAATCTAATCAAGGAGAGAAGCAACCTAGATCTAAAGAGAAATTTCCTGAGAGCCAAGAACAATAAGCCAGTGGAACGGCTTGTGGGTGCTCCATCACTGGAGACTTCTAAGAAGAGATTGGACAGCCGTTTGTCTGGAATAGTATAGGAGCTTCTGCTTGAGCAGGGGGATGGACTAGAAGACCTCCAAGGTTCTTTCCAACTCTGTTATTCTGTTAAATAGAACCACATGTCCTTGAGATGCCAAAGGTACTTGACCAATAGGACTGCCTCAATGGGGCAACCCAATGCTAAAACCCTTCATTCTCTTTCTGAAGAGGATGGCTCCATCCACTGGGAGAGACCTGAGAAGCAGAAGAAGACCCCCGATCTTCCATATTACCAACCCCTTGCTCCCTCTGCTGAGGTAGAGTTGACCGCCTACGTTCTCCTTTCTTACGTGGCCAAAGAACCATCCCCGTTCCAGGAAGAATTAACGACAGCAACTGCCATTGTCAAATGGTTGGCCAACCAACAGAATCCCAATGGAGGATTCTCTTCGACACAGGTACATTCCCTCCCCACATATTCTCAGAGGATAGTGGAAGTTGCTGCCATACTCCCTGCACCAACTTGGTGGACCTGATGTTTTTTCCCGATAGGCCCTCCAGATGTGCCGAGTCTTAACTCCCAAGATTCCAGCTGAGGTGCGCCATCCAAGAGAGATGTCCTAGCTTTGCTTTCTCTTGCAGGATACGGTGGTGGCTCTCCAGGCCCTCAGCCAGTACAAGACAATTACTTATTCCAAGGATGGAGTTGACGCCAGAGTGACCTTGAGTTCTGGAGATGTTGCCCTGACCAATTTCCATGTCGACAGCACCAACTCTCTGCTGCTCCAGTGCCAGGATCTGCCCCAGGTGCCAGGGGACTACACAGCTGAGGTGACCGGTTGCATCTTTATGCAGGTGAGTGTCCTGAGTCAGCCACTGAAGAAGGAAATTGCTTTCCATTGCCAATAAAGATGGCTTGAGCAGATTGAAATGGTATACAGATAGTCCTTGATTTACTACCATTCATTGGTATATAAAAAACGGTTGCTGGAATTGAGTATGTCTAGTTTAACGAAGAGAAGGTCTCAGGGTGACATGATAGCAGTCTTCCAGAATCTCAGGGGCTGCCACAAAGAAGAGGGAGTCAAGCTATTCCCCAAAGCACCTGAAGGCAGGACAAGAAGCAACGGATGGAATCTAATCAAGGAGAGAAGCAACCTAGAACTAAGGAGGAATTTCCTGACAGTGAGAACAATTAATCAGTGGAACCACCTGCCTCCAGAAGCGGTGAATGCTCCAATACTGGAAGTTTTAAGAAGAGATTGGACATTTGTCTGAAATGGTATAGGGCTTCCTGCCTGAGCAGGGAGTTGGACTAGATGACCTCCAAGGTGCCTTCCAACTCTGTCAGTCTATTGTATTCTATTTACTTGCAGGATCCAATCTGGGTCGGTCGCCGGGACCAGAGATTTTGTCTTCTGAGCTTTCGGACTCGTGCTGGAGCCCATCTTCAGGCAACTTCTCTCCAGCAGAGTGTGTGCTGTTCTGTGTGTGGTATTTATAGTGCCTGTTGTAAGTGGCTTTTTAGATGTTGATTGGGGTGTGTTGATGGCTGGCTTTTAAGTCTTTGGCTGTTGTTTGCTTATGCTGCCCAGCCGTCACCTTCTAAGTACTTGGTGGCCTGGTGGTAAATCAGCATTCCTGTTAACTGACAAGGGGTCCATTTCCCAGGCTTCAATCACTCCCCTGGCTGTTTTTGTGCCTGCTCGTCCAACAATCTTAGTTGCTGCAAAATTGAATGTGTTTCCTTGTTCAGTGCAGAGTGAGGCTATCATTGCAGTGTGAGGCTTTCCCAGGCTTCAATCACAGTGATTGAGTAAACAAGCTAACGACTGCTAACGACTTAAAAGCCAGCCATCAACACACCCCAATCAACATCTTAAAAAGCCACACACAACAGGCACTATAAATACCACACCGTGAAGAGCACATACTCTGCTAGAAAGAGTCCGATAGTTTGGAAGACAAAGCCTCTGGTTCCAGGAACTGACCCAGATTGGATCCTGCAACGTTACCCCGGGAGGAATATCTTCGCCTTTGTTCATTCATTTAGTGACCATTTGAAGTTACAACAGCACTGAAAAATGTACCTGTGGCCGTTTTTCACGCTGACGATCATCACAGCATCCCCTGTGGTCGTGTGATCAAAATTCAGCTGCTTGGCAACTGGCTCGTATTTAGGACAGTTGTGGTGTCCCGGGATCACGTGATGCCCTTTTGCGACAAGCGAGGCCAATGGAGAAGCCAGATTCACTTAACAGCCACATTGATAACTTAACAACTGCAGCAAGAAAGGTTGTGAAAGGGGATAACATTCACCGAACAACTGTCTTGCTTAAGCGACAGAAATTTCGGGCTGACTTGTGGCCCATGCCATATTACGTGTATTGCCTATGTTGTGACATCATCGCCATCTCCAGTTGCCACAGAAGCATAAGAACACCTGTTGGCAATGGTGGCGAACATATGTGAATAAGGCAGTGGTGGCGAACCTATGGCACGCAGGCCAGAGGCGGCACTCAGAACCCTCTCTCTTGGCACATGCGCCACCGCCACCAGCAGCAGGTCCATCAGGCTGCCACCGCCGCCCGGAGCAGGAGCCCTGCCCAGCACAAAGGAGGCGAAGCGGCCAACTAGCAAGCTCGGGTACAGGTGGTAGAGCAGAGGTCACCAACCATTATCAATTGGTGGACAGGAAGAAAAGGGAGGGGGAAGCATTTTATATGCGTGCATGTGTGCATAGGACCACGAGCACCAACGCACTGCAAATGGGGTGGGGCTAGTGCCTGCATGATGCTCACTAGCCCTGCCCCATTCTTGCGTGGTGCAGCGCCTTGTATCTGCAGCCTGCGGCGTGGCGGAGGCCATTTTTGCGTCTTGCAGGACGGTGGCCCATTTTTGCGCCCCCGGTTTTTGCGTGCCAGAGGCGGCACTCAGAGACACCTCCTTGCCCCTCCCCTGAGGGCACCACAATGCTGATACAGCCCTGGCGCTTTGGATAAATAAGTGGGTTTGGGGTTGCGGTTTGGGCACTCGGTCTCTAAAAGGTTCACCATCACTGAAATAAAGTATCAGTACAAAAAATTTTGGATTGGAAGGAGATAGAAATGTTCTTTGATAGCTTTCAAGTTCCCCACAATCCTCCCTGGAGAATGGAGCTCTATGTTTGCTAATCTCCAAGTCTTTTGTGAGCACCACATTTGTGGTCACAAACTGTGTCACCTGAAGTCCTTGAGGGTAAAGAACCTGGTGGGGTGGGAGACTAAATTTAGAGGCATAACTTCAGACAAATTCCGAAGGGCCTTGCGGTAGGTTGAATAGTTCCTGGACTGTATTCCCTGCCTTTGTGAAGTGACGGATTCTCCTACTCTGTGGGCCCTTCTGCATTCAAATCTTAACCACGCATCTCGCTTACAACTGCTCATTTGGAGAGAGAGACAAGTGTTCTGCTTCCTTTTTAGACCAGCTTGAGGTATAACATCCATCCACCCCAGGAGGAGGCGCCATTCAAGTTGCTGGTGCAGACAATTCCTCAAAATTGCACTGGACCTAAAGCCCACCAGACCTTTGACATTGCTATCAACGTCAGGTAAACGGGTCAACCCTGAGCACGTGAGCATATGCATGGGGGCAAAGGGAACTTCTCCTTGCTATTTAGCCAGTGCTTCTCCTCCAGGGATGGGCAACTTCTAAGGGTTCGAGGGCCGCAACTCAGCTCCTCCATCTTCTGAAAAGCCAGTGTTCTGCACTCCAGGATGGAGTGGATGGAAGCCCTGGGGGGCACACCCAAGCTTTTATGGACCTGCATGCAGCGTTTCGCCCTTAAGCTGTGCTTTAAACAAATGTGACGTGGCTTCTTTCTTTTCTTGGTTTCCCAGTTACACTGGCCAACGCAAGGTTTCCAACATGGCAATTGTCCAGATTAAGATGCTATCCGGATATATCCCGGTGAAATCAACTGTAAAGTTGGTAAAGACTTTTTTCTCCCCTCCAAAGAATTTTTGTTCTTGGCAGCAAAGCTGGGCCTTAAGAAGTTAAGAATTACCCTTTAATGTTCAATCGGAATCAGAATAGAGCTGGAAGAGACCTTGGAGGTCTTCCAGTCCAGCCCCTGCTCAAGCAGGAGATCCTATACCATTTCAGACACGCGACTGTCCAGTCTCCATTTAAAAAAACCTCCAGTGATGAAGCACCATTGTGCTTCAGACATTGTGGATGCTTCATCACTGAAGGTTTTTAAGAAAAGACTGGACAGTCACTTATCTGAAATGATATAGTGTCTCCTGCTTTTGCTAGGGGTTGGACTAGAAGATCTCCAGGGTCCCTTCCAGCTGTATTCTGATTGATTGAAATACCAAAAGAAGAAGGGACGCAAGCCCTCTATGTAGAATTTTGCAAATTACAATAGGTATTTAATCAAGATAGCATTTAGTTGATCAGGCTGTAGCACGTGTGAGTTAATGAGGTCAGAATGGTGAGGTAATTGGGATGAATACGAAGCTTTCTTAAGTTAAAGAAGTGAAGCCCTTTCTTTTAAGGGTTCTCCCTGGCACTTTATTATAGTTTATTTTCTGAATTAATATTCCTGTAAGGGTCTTAAGAGTGTTGACATTTTATTTTCCCTGAGAAAAATGTATTTGAGGTGGGGGATAATGCCAACGTCTACTTTACTGGTTCTGAATCTTCCTGCAATTCATCTCCAGGGATGATCTCAAGTTTTCCATTTTGAGAGAAAGCCCCTTCCCCTTCTACATAGATAATGCCATCCCTTCCTTTCCTTCATTCCAAGCCAAAGAGTTTGAATTATGACACCAGATTTTCCCTTTCTTCACCAGCTAGAAGAACTTCATTTCGTCCAGCGGGCTGAAATTTCAGCCACCCAGGTCCTTTTGTATTTGGAACAGGTAAGTTGGAGCTGGTAAACGAGAGTTGTGGTGGGCGAACTCTTCCTCCCTACAAGAAGATAGGGCTCATGTCATGTGATAAAATTAGCTTTGGCCACCACGATATAAAAAAGTTGTTGAGACTCTTGAAAGGGTGCAGAGAAGAGCAACAAAGATGATTAGGGGACTGGAGGCTAAAACGTATGAAGAACAGTTGCAGGAATTAGGCATGTTTGTCTAGTGAAAAGAAGAACTAAGGGTGATATGATAGCAGTATTCCAATATCTAAGAGGCTGCCCCAAAGAAGAGGGAGTCAAGCTATTCTCCAAAGCAGCTGAAGGAAAGACAAGAAACAATGGATGGAAACTAATCAATGAGAGAAGCAACCTAGAACTAAGGAGAAACTTCCTGACAGTTAGAACAATTAATCAGTGGAACGATTTGCCTCTAGCCTAGAAGTTGTGGGTGCTCCATCACTGGAGGTTTTTAAGAAAGACTGGACAGCCACCTATCTGAAAGGGTATAGGAGCTCTTCCTTGAGCAGGGGGCTGGACTAGGAGACCTNAATTGTTCTGTTCCTCTCTGACGGGAGGGAGTCAGCTAATCCTCAGAAGTCCTCTATGGACATGGCCAAAATATGTCCTTGGTCTTAGAAGTTCAGGTAACTAGGGAACTTGGAAATACCCTTGCAAGAATAAGGTCCCCATTACTTCTCTGTGGGTAGTTGCATACTTCAGAGAAGACACTTCTCTAGCCTCTTGAATAATCCCATCATTTCTCTTGGTCTGCAGGTCAGCAGTCTAAGCCAGAGTTATTCCTTCAAGGTCGAGCTTGAGACTCCGGTCCAGGGCCTGAAACCTGCCCCGGTGAAAGCCTACGATTATTACGAAACCGGTGAGAAAGGGATCCCAGTGGGGAGAGGCTTGATCGGCGTACTTAATTCAATTATTTTTCAAAATCCATCTCCTTCTTCCAAGTTTACCCCGAACTTCAAAGTGATAAGGTCTTTGACACCAGTTCTTGAAAACAATCTAATGCAGCATTTGGTCGATAGACCAAATTAAATGATGCACTCTGACAGTTCTTCCTCTTTTGTTTGTGTTTCCAGATGACTATGCCATCTCGGAGTACATCGCCCCCTGCAGCACAGGTGGAGTATAAACAGCAATCAGTTTTTGCCAAAATCCCCAATTTCAGACATTTTGTTTTCTCCTCAGAAAACATCACAGGATTGTTTTATTTTAACAAGAACTTCCACATATTTCGATGTTGCTCTGTTTCTGCAGAGTTAAGAACAATCCTTTCCAAAGAGCAGTTAGATGGCTATTGAGCACTTTTTAATGTGAATTTTGTTATAATGGCGTGGAACCCCAGTGTGCAATCTGTATATGGACAGAATCTGGCTGAAGCCCATTTGGGACCTTACACTACAGAAACCAGCCTCTTTTGTGGCTGGGATAGCCCCATGGAATAGTCTGGTTTTCCTACACATATGCTATGTTGACACCTCCCCCAAATGCCGTGGTACGAGCATGCTTACGTATAGTTTTACATCCAGTTTTGGTTGTCATGATATAAAAAAGACATTGAGACTCTAGAAAGAGTGCAGAGAAGAGCAACAAAATTGATTAGAGGACTGAAAGTTAAAACATATGAAAAACGGTTGCTGGAATTGGGTATGTCTAGTTTAATGAAAAGAAGGAATGACATGATAGCAGTCTTCCAATATTTGAGGGGCTGCCACAAAGAAGAGGGGGTCAACCTATTCTCCAAAGCACCTGAAGGCAGGACAAGAATCAACGGGATGGAAACTAACCAAAGAAAGAAGCAACCTAGAACTAAGGAGGAATTTCTTGACAGTGAGAACAATTAATCAGTGGAACAGCTTGCCTTCAGAATTTGTGGGTGCTCCAACACTGGAAGTTTTCAAGAAAAACTTGACAACCAGTTGTCTGAAATGGTATAGGATTTCCTGCCTGAGCAGGGGGTTGGCCTAGAACAGTGGTGGTGAACCTATGGCGCGGGTGCCAGAGGCGGCACTCGGAGCCCTCTCTGTGGGCACACGTGCTGTTGCCCCAGCCTCGCCTCCCCCCACAACCCCCTCCTCTCCAGCAGCCCCCCTGAAGGAGACTCACCCCCGAGCGTGGCCCACATGGAACAGCACAGCCAAGGACATGGCAGCCAGGCAACATAGACAAGACTCTGCCTTCACACCCCATCATGCAGTTAATGATGCAGGGCTTGGGCAGAGGGCGTGACCACCATAGCACTGCTGGGCTGCCTGGGCAATCTGCGGGCAGGCGGGGTGGGGGATGGGGGGTGGAGCCGGGGCGGGGCAGGGGGTAGAGCAGGGGCGGGGCCAGTTTTTGGGCACTCGGTCTCTAAAAGGTTCACCATCACTGGCCTAGAAGATCTCCAAGGTCCCTTCCAACTCTATTCTGATTCAAAATACTTAGATGTCACAGAAGACATAACAAAATACCATCATTTATCCTTACTAACATAACATCATAGCCAGCAGCTACATTGCTAATGATCGGTCTAGTGCAGGAGAAAAGCACTTATTCTGTAAAGCATTGATTATCGGAGCAAGAGAGAGCAACTTCTCTCGAGACCACATGTACACATTATCCTGTTCTCTATAAGAAGAACACTTGTGCTGGATCCAAGCAAAGCCCACTTTAATCCAACATTTTGCTTCTTAACGGGACCAACCAGTTGCTTCTGCTTCCAGATGATCAGCTTCTTCTGCTTCCGTCTGGAAATCTGGAGCCCAGATACATGTTCAAGGCAGATTTTGTATGACCAGTTAGACCTGATCCTCTCCTGCATGTTTTTTATAATTGTTTATATGGTTAATTAATAATAATAATAATAAAGTTGGAAGTGACCTTGGAGGTCATCTAGTCCAACCCCCTGCTCAGGCAGGAAACCCTATACCATTTCAGACAAATGGCTAATTGGTTGATTTATTAGTCTAATCAGGTCCATGTAAGCTCATAACAACCACATAGATTTTCTCCATCACAGTCTGTGCATAATCTGCTCTTTCAGGTCACCCAGTGATGCCCTCATCACCACTGTCACTGAGTCCCTTGCTGCTAATTGTCCTCTTGTCTTACCTTCCACCTTTCCCGACATCAAAGCCTTTTCCAGGGAACTAAGTCTTCACAAAATGTCTCAAAAGTAGGATAATTTCATGTTCAAAGAGTAGCTCTCAGGTGGGAAAGACCAGATTCTCATGATGAAGTTCCAATTAAAGTAATTTATAGCTCGTCCCTACGCTTAGGAATCTACTCAACTAATGATTAGCACTATTTGGTGCTAATAAAGGTAAATGAAATTCAAGGGGAGTCTGTTGGATTTAGTCCATTTGTGGCTATGAAGAGATTCTAAGCTAAGTCCTCTTTTGACTCCACCCCCAGTTTGTGCCATTCTTTCTCCTACCACAAACGAACATCCCAGGCTGGGCTGGACTTTTTTTTTTGTTTGATATAAAATTTATATATTTATTTGTGGAGGCATTTCAATTGCCCCAAAGCTGAAATTCTCTGGGTGGTTGGTTGGCAATAAAACACACTAAGAAAATCACAATTTTAATAAAGACATATGCAATCAAATCAAGTGTGACATGAAAACACCATATAAACTAGACAGCGGCACAATAGCCATATAAAAACTAAAATAATCTGAGTTAAAAGTCAACTTAAAAAAATGGGAACATGGAAAAGTTCTTCACCTGGTGCCAAAATGAGACTCATGTGAGCATCTATTGAGCGTCTCCAGGGAATAATTGCACACATAGAGTGCTGTTACCATAGAAAAATCTTTCTCGTTTGTAAAGGCCATCTCACCTCTCTTGATTTTTTGGGGGGAGAACAATATAAATGTCAAATCTGAGGAATATCTTCACAAAAACACTTTAATTGACTTAGCTTAGCTACAAAACCATGGGAATATCTTGGGATTCAATGGAACATACTGACTAGGAAAACTGTTTGGCCAAAAAACAAAGGGCTAAAGCCAGAATTAAGAAATTAGATGAAGGGATTCATTTGATGGAATATTTAAAGATTAAACACTTGTTTGAATAAGATTAAAGAAATAAAATTTTGAATACAAATGAATCTTAGCTTAGGAGGGACAGGCTCCTTAAGCAATACAGTATTTTTTTTTTGCCTATGATATGAGAAATATAAAAATGTGTGGGAAGATTTATATGAGGAAAATGTATTAAATATTCAAATATAATGGATTTTGAAGATTCGAATATGTTTTTTCAAAAATGAAACATTGATTATTAAGGTATTTTAGTTTAAGAGGGATATGCTTTTTTAGATAGTATATTATTTTTGTCCTTATGAAAAATGTAAGTGTTTGGATGGTTCATATGAGCAAAAAGATTTCAATACAAAAGTGTAATTAACTCTAAAAAAAATTTAACAAGTAAAAAATGCTTTCTTTTGAATATTGTGGGGAAAATAAATTTAAATGAGAACTCTAAAAACAGGATCTAGATGATTAATTAGAAAAGAAGCTTAATAATGAAGTAGAAGATATTCATAGACATTGAATTGTTATTTTTCAAAAAAATTACCAAGAAATGTTTTAATTTAAGGTTGATAAAAGAGAATATTATTGGAAGAAGAGAAAATCAAGGAAAATTACTATGTGGAATATGGAACTATAAAAATTAAATGTTATTGATTATTTGTAAATACAAACACTGTTTACCAAATATTAATGGTGATATGTAAAAAGCCCCTATATATATATAAAAATTTTTCATGCTGTTTCTTAAACAGATGAAGAGGTCAAAAAAATCCGTTAAGCAAGAAAATCTCCAGCCAAGAGAAACAAGGAAGAATCAATCAAGTTTGCTCTCCCCCTTTGTTTTCTGCACAAAACCCCACTAAATGTATGTGCCCAACTTACTGTCAACTTCTGAAATGAACCTGGCTGACGCCATCTTTGTCGATCTAAGTTGCCACCTAGGTTTGGGGGGAAGAGGGGAAGGAACACAAAAGTATTGCTAGACAAAACACAGAGCGGTCCCTTGGGAACCAAGGTCATTCCCATAAGTGCAGGAAGGAGGAGTGGAGATTTGTCCCAGAGCCCGCCAATTGCTTTCATTGGGTAGCATAATCAATAACATAACGCAGGGGAGGGAAATGTTACATTTAATTACACTGAACCCCCAAGGGAAAGTTTAGAGTTGGTTTCACTTTTGGCCATACCCATATTATGTATCCAATAAACATGTGCTTGGAGGAAACTTCAAGCCTCGGAGTTCTGCTTTATTTGGTTGCATTAGTTGGAACCTTCACATTTACACTGTCTTCCAGGAGACTTAGATTTTCACCAGTTATGGTATCAGAAAACCGGGGTGCAGATCGCCACTGCAGATCCAGAGCAGAAATTGTTTTACTTTCTCCAATCATTGGCTGAAATAAAACAAGTTTTTTTTCTATTCTGTCAGAGTTTCTCAAGTGAATCTTTAACTTGAGGATATGTCTAGGGGTGTGTGTAGGGAGTGTTGGGGTACAGGAGGCAGTTTTGCTAAGAGCTGCTCTCAAAATTGGAGAGAACCAGGAAAATCATTGGGGCGGGGTGGGAAACCAAAGTGTGGATTGAAGGAAGCCAAAGCAAACCAAGCGGGAAAAAAATCAGATACGGATTAACATTTAATGCAGTAAATGAATCAATGTATAAAATTAATATTTGGCCGGTTGAAGGTACAGAACAGCAAAGTATACTTACACATAGATATTCAAGATCAGTCATTTTCAAGCATATAGGAGAAGCATTGAAAATTATGATTTGAAAAGTCAACAGGTGAGCTCCACATTTCTCTGAAATTTAACTTTAATGTTTGAGACATGGTTTCCCAATTTTGACCACTTGAAGAAGTGTGAACTCCCTGCCATAATTCCCCAGCCAACCTGGGGGAACTAAAAATGAACTGTGATGGGACTGTTTCTTAAGGTAACCATTTTTACAAATTCAATCCCATTCTTTAGAATCTCTTGTAATGAAAAAACCCTTTCCTTTCCTTTCCTTTCCTTTCCTTTCCTTTCCTTTCCTTTCCTTTCCTTTCCTTTCCTTTCCTTTCCTCTCTTCTCCTCTCCTCCCATTCCATCTCATTCCATGCCATCCCATTGTGATCGCTTACAATATTGCTTAGAATATTTTTTCAGAACTCAAATCTTCAGCTTCGTTTTTATACACTGACCTGTATATCCCTTTATCATTTTTCTCTGATTGTCTTGGTTGGAATAAAAGAACACATTTGTACAGATTATCCCATCCAATGTCAATTTTTTCTTGTCCTAAGTTAACTTTTGGAACAGCACAATTTACTATTGTGGAGAATGCTGGAATTGTTAAGTCTAGAAAAAAGACTGGAGGGAATCATGATATCAAGGTTTAAGTACATAAATAGTGTCATATGGAAGATGCTCAGGAAATACTTTCCATAGGTTGTAGCTATCACAATTTGGTTCCTGCTCTATGGAGTAGAGAGTTGGTCTCTGACAGAAGGCCACCTGAAGAGACTAGAAGCATTTGAAATGTGGCTGTTACGTATAAGCTGGGTTGACAAGATCAGAAATGAGGTGATAAGCCACCTGGGAAAGCCAAGGGAAATCATCAAAATAATTAAAAAATGAAAGTTAGAATATTTTAGACATGTTATGCGACACCCAGAAAAATATGGCATACTCTATTTAATCCTCCAGGGAAAGATTGAAGGCAAACAAGGTCCAGGCAGAAGAAGAACATTGTGGCTTCAAAATCTTAGGGACTGGTTTGGACAAAACTCAGCAGCACTTTTTTGTGCGGCTGCTGATAAAAACAGGATCGCCAACATGATCGCCAATGTCCGATAACGGATATGGCACAAGAAGAAGAAGAATCAGGAAAAAAAATGTCCAGGTGAAAGAATTGAGGCTAGAAAAGAAACTGGAACAAATTCAGATACATGTGCAGTATTCTTCTGTCGAACTAAACAGATTTTTATTGTTAGCACTGCAGAAGAAATATTTCATGCTTATGTTTCCCACATGCAGGGACCTTCAATTAACAACCAAATATACATTTGTTTACAGAGCTTCCTGCAGTTCCTTATTGTTTGAATGGCTGTCTCCATAATCCACACATTTATTAAACTCAATGACTGAGCTGTGTTATGTTAACTCCCTTTTTTGTTCCTCGGTTACACCTGGATGCCTTTTTCAATGTAGGCCTTTTCCTCCATCAACCAGTCCTTGGTGTAGCCAATCTGTTCCCTTGAGCAATCCTTTCTTCTTTCTTCAGCATTTTCACATCCCAGTCTTGAGACAGTTGCAGCAATGTCAATTCACCCACACAAATAATGTAATCACAAGCACAGAAGTCTTCTTTGGCCTGACAAATCTGCCCCTCAGAAATCTTGACTTTGCAGCTGTTCTCATTAACCTAGAAAATTCTACATATGAGGGTGAAGGTTTGTTCTCCGGGCTTGTGGGTTGATTTCCAAATGTTTCATTACCAGGCTAGGTAACATCTTCAGCGGAGTTTTGGGGAATGTCAGTGTCAGTGTCCTTCTGTTTATAAGGGCTTCAGGTGTGGGTGTGTCAAGTGAGGGTGTCAACGCTGCTAACATTGGATGTTCTTGCTTTGACAACATATGAAGATGCAGCCTTTTTCTTTCTTATGCTTTACTCTTAGAATTAGATGATGCTAGGGGAGGAGGCGGAATGTGATAGAAATCAGTTAGACATAATAATATTGTACTAGTGTGTGAAATAAGAGATGATAAGAGTTGGCAGGGTAGCAGAACAGGAGGGAAAGCCTGCATTTCAAACTAATTGGACAATGTGATTTATGACTGTTAATTGAAGGAGGGAATTGTGCTTTGATACTATGTGCACAGGGGAGGGGAATCCAGTTTTTGACTTCAACTATGCTAGTGCCGAAGCTATGCTACTCCCATAAAGATTCTTTAAGGTAAACAATGCCTTGAAGTTCTTTGAAGAGTATCATCTGTCAGAACCATGACAGAGGGTCTTGTGATGGGTGTTTTGATGGGTCTGTGAGTCATCAATGAGAGGTTTGTGATGGGTCTTGTGATGGGAAGATGTTACCTAGCCTGGTAATGAAACATTCAGAAACCAACCCACAAGTTCGGGGACCGAACCTTCACCCTCATCCTTCACCCGAGCTACAGATATTCACCACCATTCTATATATCCAGTTTGGGTACCACAGTACAGAAAGGACAATTACAAGTTCAGCAAAAGATGAGCAAGACACTTAAGGCCTGGAAAGCAAGCTCAAGAAGGAACAGTTAAAGGAACTGGGTTTGTTTAACCTACAATAGCAATAGCAATAGCACTTAGACTTATATAGCGCTTCACGGTGCTTTACAGCCCTTTTTTAGTGGTTTACAGAGTCAGCTTATTGCGCCAACAATCTGGGTCCTCACTTTACCAATGTTGGAAGGATGGAAGGCTGAGCCAACCTTGAGCTGGTCAGGATCAAACTCCTTGCAATGGGCAGAATCAGCCTGCAATACTGCATTCTAACCACTGCATCACCACAGCGCTTCAAAAAAAACAGTGGAAAGCAAAGATAATAACTGTCTTCAAATATTTCAAGGGTTGTCACACTTCAGTAATAATCTTCATTGTTATGCCAAAGGGTAAGACAATGGATTCAAATGTTCAAGATGAACCTTCAGATTAAACATTAAGAGAAAATAAATGGTTGATAGCCAGTTCAGTGTTAAGTGATGATTTCTTCTTTAAAGGTCTATAATGAAAAGAAAAGGGAACATCTGATATGCTAATTCGAAGGAGCATTGCCCCCCCCAAAACCCTCTAAAAGAATTTCAGAAAACAAAGAGGATCCATGTAATGTGTCAAAAGGTTGAACCATGGCAACTGGACCAGTCTTAATCTAAGACATTTCGTTGCTCATCCAAGCAACTTGATCAGTCCAAGCAAAATTAGTTGGGCAGAGAGTCAGAGAGTCGTTGGAATGTACCAACTTTTGCCACACCAATGTCAAGGTTTCTCTTCCAAAATGGCTTGCAATCTGTCAATGATGACATAATCAACCAGACCAAAGGTGTTTAAAGATTGGATCGTGGCTGCTGAACCAAACTGAGCAATGAAACATCTCAGATTAAAAGTGTTTGGTCCAGTTGCCATGATTTAATGTATAAATGGTTGCTGGCCAGTGCAGCATGAAGTGATGACTTCTTCTCTAAAGCCTTATTATGGGAAAAAATGGAATTACTTATTTTAGCAGCATCTAATATACCAATTTGAAGGAGTATTGCTTCTTCAGAATAAATGAACCAGTCCATAAATATTTCAGATTCAGATGCCATCTTTCCTTTTTGTGGTCAGATGATCTTTTGTATTCAGATCAGGCCTTAGGATGATAATGTAGCACTTGGGGAAGAAGATGCAGACCAGAAGACCAGCGCTGGAAGCTAAGATGGAGAAGACTTGCACAATCACCATGGACTTCCCCTTGGTGCTCTGATAGGCAGGCACAAAGGATATCCAGACACTACAGAAGACCAGCATGCTGAAGGTGATCAGCTTGGCTTCGTTGAAGGCCCCGGGGAGATTCCTGGCCAGGAAAGCCACCGTGAAGCAGATGGCGGCCAGGAAGCCCATGTAGCCCAGAGCAACATAGAACATGGCAACAGAGCCTTCATTGCATTGCAGGGTGATCTCTCTGGGTTGGGAGTACATGTCGGAGTCAGGAAAAGGTGGAGAAACACTGAGCCAGATGGAGCATATGACTATCTGAACAGTAGAACAAGAAAGGATAATGGAGTTGGCAAAACTCTTCCCAATCCATCTGTTCATCTTGTTCCACGGCTTTGTGGCCATGAAAGCCAGCACCACAGTGATTGTTTTGGCCAGGATGGAAGAGACAGCCACTGAGAAGATGATGCTGAAGGCTGTTTGTCGGAGGAGGCAAGTGGCTTTGCTTGGCCGTCCAATGAAGAGAAAAGTTGACAAGAAGGAAAGAAGAAGAGAAGTGAGGATGATGTAAGAAACGTCCCGGTTATTGGCTTTGACTATTGGGGTCTCCAAATATTTAATAAAGATTTCTAAGATGAAGCCAGTGATTAAGGATAAGGATAAAGCCAAGGAAACCATGATAATGCCCAATGTTTCTCTGTAACGGAAGAACACTATAATCTTAGGGATACATTGATCTTGATCTTCATTTGGGTGATGATCGTTGGGGCATTTGATGCACTGATCTGCATCTGCAAAGAACAAGAGTAAAAATTTAAATTATTCCACTGTTTTCCATCAGTTCATTCTTCAATCACTAAATACTTTTTGACTAGAATTTACTCCCAGCAAGTTATCCTTTTTTAGGAAATCGCAAATTGAGAGCGAGGGTGATCTGGAGGGAGGGTGGGAANAGAGAGAGAGAGAGAGAGAGAGAGAGAGAGAGAGAGAGAGAGAGAGAGAGAGAAACTGAACAGAGTATATGACCTATCATACAATAATCTGAATTTCACGTGCAAGTAAAACAATGCTTTGGCTCATCCAATGCAGAGTAGAGCCCTGCATGGAAAAAGAGATGCCAGATGACTAAGCTAGCTTTAGAAAAAACTAAGGAACAGGACACTTTGTAGCTGATGCACACTGGATAATTGAGAAAATCATGGTCACAATATGCTCAGAAAAATGGGAATCCTAGAATCTCTCATTGTCCTCATGAGAAAAATATATATAGGTCAGGAAGATGTAGTAAAGACAGACAGATGCAATGAAACAGACTGATTCCAGGTGAGCAATGGAGTTTAACAACACTGAATATTCTTTTCTTATTTAGTCTATCTATATGCTGAATATACATAATGGGGAACTAGACCAGAAGATGGTTTTAGGCTCTAATAATAAAAATGAAGGACCACAAAGGTGTTTTTTTACGAGACAACTGGACTTTCTTGTTTTTCTTTGAAGACGTTTCGCTTCTCATCCAAGAAGCTTCTTCAACTCTGACTGGATGGTGGGGAATGGAAAGATTTGTATTACTTGCAGACAGCTGGTTATTTGCATTCTTTTAGAGAGTTATTGAGGCCACTTGGAGGTTTCTCTGTGTCCTCAGGGTCACTGAGTAGGACAAATATATGTGGAACCTTGATGGCTGCAGAATGTTTTCTGCCCTGTGTCCCTTCAGTTTTGAAGATAGGCACAGGCTTTTGTGTATGAGTCTGTGTTGTCTACATCCGAAACTGAAGCACAAGTGGTTCCTTTAGTTTGCATTGTTTTCTGGAAATCTGTTCATCATGATAAGATGGTAGTAACTCAGCCTCATATTGATTGACAAAGGTTCCACTTCCCAGGCTTCAATCATTTCCCTGTCTATCTTTGTACCTGCTCATTCAACAATCTTATTAGTTGAAAATTTGAACATATGTCCTTATAAAAGTTGGACTTAAAAGAAGCAGGATAGGAAGAGTATTGACTCATTTATTGCTGGAGAACATTCTGTAGAGCACTGTAGAGACCCAGATAAATGAACAAATGGATTTCTGTATAAATTACTGAAGAGTTCTCACTTAAGACACAAATCATCAGTCAATCACAAAAGCCACGTACCTTGAATAGAGAAACATTTTTTTTTCTTTTCTAACTTTGCACAAGTGATGAGATCCATTTATGCCGGTGGAAACTCCTTCCCTCAGTAGAAGGAGAGGCCTCAGGCACAACCTGTCCCCCATTTTTGATGCTGTCCCCAGGAAGATTAAGACCACTTCATAGGTTCACCAAGAAGACCACACTTAATGACCCCTAGAATGTTTAGGAATTGGAACATTTACATCCCAAAAACTCTCTGACTACTTGTTAAGCAGGAATACTAGGCCTGGCCTTGCATGAAAAAAAAAGGCAGAATCCAATTATCTCTGAGTCACACATTTATTCAGATCTGGACAAAGGTGGGTCCTAATGAGCCTATTGTCAAGAATGAACTGGTATCTGGGAACCTCAGAGTTAGTTTTACCTCGACATTACTATGCGGTGTACTCAATAAACAGTAAGAGTTTCAGAAACTAAATGAACCTGGATTTTTATTTGGATCCTTGAACTGGATATTGATACCCATTCAAATTAGGTGATAAATGAAACTACCCTGGAGGACATATATAGGGCTCCCCTAACAAACTTGCTCACCCTGAAGAAGCTACATGGATAAGCAATGAAATGTTTCAAACCAACAAGAAAAGAAGTCCAGTTGCCATGATTCAACTTGCAGACAACTCTAACTGGACAACTGAGAATCTTCATCAACAACTTTGCACAAGATTTCCCACAGTGACTTCATCTCCATGCTCCATGTTTTCATGATGTTATACTTGGGGCCACCTTGGGCCACCCTTTCATGTGGCCATCAATGAGGCATAAAATGAGGATGCCCAGATGAATAATAGGAGTGACTAAAACCCTAACCCTCTAGAATTCCCACCTTCCTGAGTGGAGATGGTCCCCTCTGCACAAAGAACACACTTGTAGCAGCAGACTGGATCTCCTTCTGGAACAAACTTGACCCATCCGGGATAACAACTTTCAACACACCTGGAAGAGGGCATGGACTAAATAAATAAAAAAAAGATATTAATGAACAGGTCTTAGGAGTTCTGCATTTAAAGACCAGGATAGGATAGGATAGGATAGGATAGGATAGGATAGGATAGGATAGGATAGGNGAAGAGAAGAGAAGAGAAGAGAAGAGAAGAGAAGAGAAGAGAAGAGAAGAGAAGAGAAGAGAAGAGAAGAGAAGACTTGGAAGGGACCTTGGAGAACTTCTAGTCCAACCCCCTGCTCAGCAGAAAATCCTATACCATTTCAGACAAATGGTTGTCCAATCTCTTCTTAAAAACATCTAGTATTGGAGCATTCACAACTTCTGGAGGCAGGTTGTTCCACTGATTAATTGTTCTAACTGTCAGGAAATTTCTCCTTAGTTCCAGGTTGTCTCTCTTTGATTAGTTTCCATCTGACACTTCTTGTCCTGCCTTTAGGGGCTTTGGAGAATAGCTTGACTCCCTCTTCTTTGTGGCAATCCCTGAGATATTGGAACACTGCTATCATGTCACCCCTAGTCCTTCTTTTCATTAAACTAGACGTACTCAATTCCAGCAACTGTTCTTTATATGTTTTAGCCTCCAGTCCCCTGTTCATCTTTGTTGCTCTTCTCTGTACTCTTTCTAGAGTCTCAACATCTTTTTTTACATTGTGGTGACCAAAACTGGAGGCAATATTCCATGTGTGGCCTTACCAAGGCACTAAAGGAAACTAAACTTGGTTTAACTAAAAATTGGTATTCAACACTAACTTTCTGCAACTGGGATAAATGCAGATGGCTTCTCAGTTAATCTCCTCTTCCATTATCCCCTTCTTTTTTTCTTTTGGTTGATTTTTAAGCTGTAAGAATCTTAAGGCAGCAAACAATGTGGGGTAGTGGTTAAAGCATCTGCCTTTAAATCAGGCAACCATGATATCCATGATCCCTCCTTAGGCACAAATCCATTTGGGTGAACTTAGGTCAGTTCCTCTCTCTCAGCCCTAGGAAGAAGGGAATGGCAAGCCACTTTGGAAAGTCTGGCCAAGAAAACTGCAGGAACGTCTCCCACTAGTTACGAGGAGTCAGTACTGACTGGTAGGCACAAAACAGACAAACAAACCAAAAACGTGGGCAAAACTTCTAAAAAGAATCTCAAAAGGTTCTAAATGACTAATGCTAGCAGAACACGAGACCTTATTTATAATGGCCGCCTAATGAGAAGGAAGGACTCACTGGAGAAGAGCCTAATGCTGGGAAAGATTGAGGGCAATAGAAGAAGGGGACGCCAGAGAATGAGGTGGCTGGATGGAATCACTGAAGCAGTAGGCGTGAGCTTAAATGGACTCCAGAAGATGGTAGAGGACAGGAAGACCTGGAGGAATGTTGTCCATGGGGTCATCATGGGTCGGACACAACTTCGCAACTAACAACAACAAATATTTGAAAAAGCAAGAAGGAAGGAAGGAAGGAAGGAAGGAAGGAAGGAAGGAAGGAAGGAAGGAAGGAAGGAAGGAAGGAAGGAAGAAGGAAGAAAAAGAAAAGAGAAAAGAAAAGAAGACTATATGTTCCTCACCAATCATAGTACAGTAAGTAAGGAACACGGTAACAACAGGACAAACATTAAAGGTGACCAAACTAATGATGAGAATACAATAAACAGCCTTAGGAATAAGAATAAAGATTTTAAAATGGTAAATATATTCTACCTTTTAGATTAAAGAAACCAGAAGTGAAGAAATATACCACAGTTGATAAGATAGCAAGGAAGGAATTGGAAAAGATATTCAGATGCTGTGTTGTGTCCTACAATCCATTGCCAGAATGCTGCTAGCAACAATAGGATATGTGTGGAAATGTTCTCACCTGATTAAGCCATTTTGGCCACACGATGGCATCCTCCTTGATAATCAACCTGGACTCCAAGGATCCCTCTTTTTCTATGCTCCCAAAGATGACTTGATTGACAGATTCATTGGGCAACTTAACCCAGTAGACAATGTCCAAGTCAGCTACCAGCACTCCATCCTTATTCAGGTATACACTGTCTATGGAGCTGTTGTAAAATTGAGAATTTTGTAGAAAAGGATGGAGCTAGAATGACAAATTTTAGAAAGTACACTTGAGAGGAAGGAAATAAATATCCTTTACTTTAATTCTGCTCATTTCCAGCATTGAGCCTCTTAGACTCAAAAGAGGGATCTAGTGTAGATAACTCCTCACCCAACAAGGGTACCCTCAACCTTAAATTTCAATTCAGAATAGAGCTGGAAGGGACCTTGGAGGCCTTCTAGTCCAACCCCCTACTCAAGCAGGAGACTCTATATCATTTCAGACAAGTGACTATCCAGTCTCTTCTTAAAAGCCTCCTGTGATAAAGCACCACAACCTCTGAAGGCAAGCTGTTCCACTGGTTAATTGTCCTCATTGTTAGGAAGTTTCTCCTTTATTTAGGTTGCTTCTCTCCTTGATTAGTTTCCATCCATTGTTTCTTGTCTTGTCCTCTGGTGCTTTGGAAAATAAGTTGTCTCTTCTTTGTGGCAGCCTCTCTGGAATATTGCTATCATGTCACCCCTAGTCCTTCTTTTTTCTAGACTAGCCATAACCAATTCCTGCAACCGTTCTTCGTATGTTTTAGTCTCCAGTGCTTAATCATCTTAGTTGCTCTTCTCTGCCCTCTTTCCAAAGTCTCAACATCTTTTTGTAATGTGTTGACCAAAACTGGTTGCAGTATTTCAGGTAAAGTCTTACTAAGGTCTTATAAAGCAGTACTAATATTTCATGTCAATTTGATTCTATGCCTCCGTTTATACAACAAAGGATTGTATTAGCTTTTTTGGCTCCTGCTGCACACTGCTGGCTCATATTTAAGTGATCATCCACTAGGACTACAAGCTCTCTCTCACAGTTAACTGATTTTGAGCCAGATTTCACCTAATCTGAACCTGTACCTTTGGTTTTTCCTGCGTAAGTGTAAAACCTTGCTTTTCTCCACATTAAATTTCATTTTGTGGGATAGATAAGATAGATAAGATCTCCATTTCCTAGTCAAGGAAGCTAGCATTGTCTGAAGACATATAAATATTAATCACTGTCCATCTTCAATACATAGCAGAAAGAGGAAGCTTTAGAGTTCACAAGGTTAATATCGTATGAAACAAAACTATGACTGAATCTGCATGTTCTGCTTCGGATACCATGAAGCCCCCTCCTCCCAGAAGGTAACAAAGAAAACAGGTCATGAACAGGGTGTATAGAGTCCCAGACAATCCTGCAGACCCTGCTCAAGCAACACTTATATACTATGTCCTGGATGGAAGGGAGTGAACTGCCAATAATCTTTTCTGCCATCCTCACCACTCTCTGCACTGCCTTCCTGTGTGAAGCAGTGATGCTTCCAAACCAGACAGTAATGCAATATGACAGGATGCGCTCGAACATCCCTCTATAGGAAGTGGTAAGGACAGGGGAAGGAAGATGTACTTTTCTCATCAGATGCAGAAAATGGAGGCCCTGCTGTGCCCACTTTACCAGTGTCTCACTGTGATGTGACCAAGCCAGCCTACTTGTTAACTGCACATCCAGGAGTTTGATGCTGGTAACCACCTCCACAGGTGAATCATTAATACATAGAGGAGTGTGGCTGTGCCTGCGTTTTCTTAAATCAACAATGATCTCTTTGGTTTTTCCAATGTTTAAAACTAGGCTGTTTTTCTTACACCAGTTCACCAAATGCACAACCTCCTTGCAGTAAGCATCCTCACTGTCATCCTCATTGTCATAGTGCCCATTGTTCAAGTCTGTCAAGATCTTTTTGGATCCTGAGCTTGTCTTCTGGGGCGTTGGCTATTCCTACCAGTTCAGTGTCATCTGCAAATTTAATGAGTTCCCCATATATGCCCTTATCTAAGTCATTTATGAAGATATTGAAGAGTACTGGGCCTAAGACAGAACCTTGTGGCACCCCATTGCTTCCTTCCTTCCATGTAGATGTAGTACCATTAAGAACTACTCATTGAGTATGGTTTATCAGTCAGCTATAAATCCATCTGGTGGTGATGTTGTCTATTCCACATTTTTCTAGTTTACCAAGCAGTAAGTTGTTGTCTACTTTGTTGAATGCCTTGCTGAAATCTAAGCATACTATGTCCATATCATTTTGCTGGTGTACTAATTTAATCACTCCATCAAAGAATGAAATAAGATTGGTTTGGCACGATCTCTAAAGAAACCTCTGCAAGAAAACAAGCCAGCTCAGAGAGCACCCAGGACTCCACAGTTCAACCTGAGATACAAATATTCTCCTTTCTTGCAAACCACAAAGCATTTCACCTTCAACTTTGTGCAAAGTGATGATTACATTAGACAGAGAAATCAGAGACGAAAACAAAAATACCTGCCAAGGCTGCAGCTTCTGAATTCCTGACTTCTCCCTCCTTTTCCTCCTCTTCCATGTGGATCCGTAAGAGTAGGCAGCATTTAAGGCCCGGGCCACAGCCCAGATGGTCTTGTAGAGGCGGTAGCCACCGAGGGAAAGCACCCATTCAATCTGCTCCTGGGGCAAAATCCTCCGCTTCTCTCTCTCTCTGCACCTTATCCAGCCATTCACAGACAAGGCATGTGTTGAATACAAACACCGAAATGCTTGATAAACATACCGCTGCATTGAAGGAGAGAAGAGAACCATATCATCGTATTTTATCTTCTTTTTGGTCTGGATGGAGAAGGAAAAAAAGCCATAGTTGTACTGGAAAGAGAGAGAAGAATACCTTAAGTCAAGGACGATATTCCTCATTGCTGTAATGATCCAGATTTTCCCTTGTTTGGGTTTTATTTCCTCCTCAAAGACATCTTCTATAAGACTCATTCTAAAGAAGTCGGAACGTGTCTCCATCAAGAATAGATATACATTGATTTGCTTCCATTTGAGAAAGATATCAGAAGGGATATCCACTTCATAACGATTTAGACCTGAGATGGTTAGGGAGAAAAGGACACAAATGCCATTTGTTTCCAGGAGTGGCGTCAATGTTTTCAGAAACCCCTCTCCTTTGTCTGTGTCTGGAGCAATGAGGCCGATGGACGTCCACCTGAAATAAAGGAGGAGTTTGACCATCCCTAAATATTGGATTCCCTCTTCGGGCACCATCCGGTAGAAAAATGGGAACAGGGCTTTATTGCTCAACACTTGTGAAACAAAAGCATAAGATATCTGGAATGAAAAGAAGGGATTGCTGATGAGTCATGTTAAACCTATAAAAACACTCCAGGGACATAAATTCATACAAATGACAAAATACCAGCAATCCTCAACTTACAACCTTAATGGAGCCTCTTGTGTACGGAGATCCTCAGTAATCCAGGTCATGGTGTTCTAAAAGTTCTTTTTCAGGAGGCAGCTGGACTTTTTTGTTTTTCTTTGAAGGGTGACTGAGAATTTCTATAGACATTAAGCTATGCACTTTGGGATGAACAGCCGTCAAATTGTGTGGGAGTATGAATGGATTTCGAGAACACATTGCAGACTACAGGACCCATCTGTACTTCAGTCTGAGATACAGACAACACAGACTCATCCCCAACAGTCTCTGCCTGTCTTCAACAGTGAAGGGACCCAGGGCAGAAGACATCTCCAGCCAAGAAGGCTCCACACACATTTGCACTACCCAGGTGACCCTGAGGACACAGATAAACCTCCAAGTGGTCTCAACAACTCTCTAATAAGAATGCAAGTGACCAGCTGTCTGCAAGGAATATAAATCCTTCCATTCCTCACCATCTATTCAGAAATTGAAGAAGCTTCTTGGATGAGAAGCAAAACATCTTCAAAGAAAAAAAAGTCCACTTGCCTCCTGAAAAACCATCTTTGGGACAAGCTGCATAGATTTTTTTTAGTTGCAGAGAATGCTTTTGATATTTTGAATCTGGGGTTACTTGAGTTGATATCATATCTTGCAGTTTGTTTAATTTGAATGCAAGAGTGGTTGTTCATGAGAAATAAAAGGACATGACTGAAGATTTAGGTGGCATGGATATATAATAATAATAATAACAAGAATCCAAATAAATCACCAAGACCATTCCATTTCCAAAATCCTTACTATTTATTGAATACACGGCATAGTACTGTTGAAGCAAAATTCACTTTAAGAATTCACACCAGATCAAAGAATTAAACAACAGACTCTTCACCCAAGTCCCCACCCTCTCACATAGTCCCTATAAACAATTTCCCTTTGTTATGGGAACCGTCTGCTTTTCTTTCATACCTGCTTCAGTGTGCTTGGAAATGGCTCAGGCTCTCATGGTCTTCAGCAGAATTAAAAAGGTTCCATTTCATCATGTAAATACTTTTAAAGCAACACCTCCTCCCCCACTCTAATGAACAAGTTGAAACGAAGAGGCACGTAGCTGCCAAAGTTTCATTCTTGACAGCCTATTTATTTGTTGATTGATTGACTGATTGATTGATTGGAGAATATGTGTAGCTCAGGGTTGAAATGAGGGGTGATGAGCATTGCTCCTGATGATGTTACCTAGTTTGGGTAATTTAATGTTTGCAAGAAAACAACCATGCTCAGAGAGCACCAAGGACTCCTCATTTATTTATATACTTATTTATTATTCATATTCCATAATTCTTAACTACGCCTCTGTCTTGGAGATGGGTTTTAGCTGAAAACTAGTTGCAAACATTGGCTTTCAACAAGACATCCCAATCAGAAGGGCATAACTGGGATGGTGCCAAGGGCCATTAATCCCCTCTTCAAGGACCATCCAGTAGAAAAAGGGGAAGAGGATCTTATTGCTCAATGCTTGGAAAACAAAAGAATGAGATATCTGGAATGAAAGGAAGGGATTGGTTATGTCCTTTAGGACAGCCTTTCCCAAACTTTCTGGGTTAGTGGCATGGCGTGGGGGGGGGCAGGGGAGGAAGAGGGGATGGTTTTGTGTGAGGGGCAGCTTCATTTGTGTTATAGGCCCAAATTGCTTGTGCAAGTGGGGCTACGAGCACCAGTGCCCACTGCTTGAACTTACCACTGATGTGGCCCAGTTGCGAATAGACCACAGCCCGGTAATCGGCTATGGCCCACAGGTTGGGGACACCTGCTTTCACTGGCTCGTTCTTTGAAGAATAAATTGAGATCAGCTTGCTGCATGATTTCATTATGTATATCAAAGGTTATTCCAAGGATAAAAGTGAATGCATTTCTTTAGTCCAGGATATTATACCACCGACAATCACCTAAATATGAGCCAGCAGTGTGCTGCAGCTGCCAAAAAAGCCAACACAGGGCTAGGCTGCATTAACAGAGGGATAGAATCAAGATCACGTGAAGTGTTAAAGATCAACTTATGCAAATCTCAGGATTTGAAGTGGTTAATAAAGTTAAATACCTGGGAATTTTTTTGTCATCCTCCAATGCGAAATTGTATCAGAATAATTATGAAAGATTGTGGAAAATGGTACAAAAGGATTTAATAATGTGGAAAAAACTACGACTTTCTTTGCTGGGTCGAATAGCGGCCATTAAAATGAACATTTTGCCTAAGTTTCTTTTTTTATTTCAGATGATACCTATTTTAAAAAATGAACTTAACTTGAAAGAATGGCAAAGAGATTTGAATCGTTTTA
>NW_015387012.1:64826-67768 GCF_001527695.2 Protobothrops mucrosquamatus | reverse complement strand
TAATAATAATAATAATAATAAATGACAGGAAGAAATGAATGGTGAGTGGCTGAGAGGTGTAGGATATGCTCACACGGATATAATGTAGCCTATATGGACATTAAGTCCTGCTAAACTTCATTTCCAATGCCAATAATTTTAACAAGGATTTATTCCTGAAGACCAGTGTCTGTTGTTACCTAAAAGACAGTTAAAGGACAATATTAGACTTGGTGTTGGACATTTTAGGATATTTGAAACAAAATGATGAAAAACAAGCTGCATAGTTAAATGTCTATGGAGTTCTCTTGGTTTGAAAGAGGGGTCAAAGAGGTCATCTATGTCAATATTGTACAGCCCTCTCTCAACAGAGAGGGAGGGATATGACATCATCTATCTCCAGTCTACAACACAGTCCTTTCAGTAGTCTCCAAGAAGGCTCCATACCCATTTGCACCACTCAGGTGACCCTGAGGACACAGATAAACTTCCAGGTGGCCTCAACAACGCTCTAAAAGAATGCAAATGACCGGCGGTCTGCAAGGAGTAGAAATCCTTCCATTCCCCACCATCTAGTCAGAGCTGAAGACGTTTCTTGGATGGGAAGCAAAACATCTTCAAAGAAAAAAAAGAAAGTCCAATTGGCTCCTGAAAAACCATCTTTGGGACAAGTTGCATAAATTTTTTTTAGATGCAGAGAACGCTTTTGATATTTTGAATCTGGGGTTACTTGGCTAACTTATGGTGACATACTAGAATTTTGTCACGGAGAAGATTTTCAAGATTAATATACAGTTGAAACCAACTCCCTCTGCCTTCAGCCCTTCCATTAACTCTTTCCTTCCTGAATGTCTAAGCACGACTTAGCTGTTTTGATTAAAGCTAAAAAGAGAAGAGAGTTTGTATTGCCAACTACTCTTAGAACCATAATGAGCCATGTTTCACTTTGTATGGTCAGATTAGGCTGATATGTGGTTGAAGTTGTTGTGGAAATTATTTAGCAATCTTAGCAGCAGGGAAGTTATCCTCTGATCATTACAAAGTAAGCTGTGATGCAAACTGAAGAGATGGAGAGTACATGAACTCACTGGACCTCATAACAGAAAAAAATGTTACTTCCAGGAAATAAGAACATTGAGAAACTGACAAACAGAACTCAAATACAGGCTACAAGAGAGCAGAGAAGCTTTAATCATGCTTTCAGAATTGGTTATGTGCTGCATTCTGGACATGGCGTTCCCATTCAGAGTTACTTCAGAGTAAGGAAGAAGTACATCTACATTGAAAAACTCTAATTAAATAGATCATCAAAGCCTTCCCCAGATAAGACAGAGATTTAAGGAGCAGCCATTAGTGCAGGGAGTCCCTAGTAGAAGTTGGATAACTAATGTTGGTGAAATCCCCTCCTTTGGACTCACTGGATGTATTCTTCGGTAGAGGGACACACGTTGAAATCGTAAAATGGGCGTATAACCGTATTTTCAGAAGCAATCCCACCAAGGATATAGTCTGCTGGCTTGAAATCATGCACTCGCTGTGTTATAATCCCTTCCAGAGTCAAGGAGCATTTGGTCTTCCACAGCCCACAGGTTGGATGTAGAAACAGCAGCAGAAGCAGGAAAAACATCAGCAACATTTTGGTGACCATTAGAAGAATATTTTTGTGCTTCACAACCGATTAGGAACATGAGGAGAAGCTTTCCAAGTCCTCCTGAAAGTTGAGCCTTTGATTCCTTTCCCAGAGAGGATAGGAATGGAGAAACGTTACATCTTCTTCCCCTCAGCTGAACCTTGGTCAAAGCTCTCAATAGACAGGAGGCGTTTATGAGTCAGTCTGTGCAGCCTTGGATGGAAAACATCGCCCGCTCTTGTTCATGCTCAACTCAAAGACAATCTTTGCAAAGGTCCCCGGGGAAAGAAGGGAAAATGACTGTGATTTTGATAATCATAGAACAAAGAACCCCAGTCCTGGCAACAAGATTGATTGTCTCTGTGTCTGCAATGCGGGGGCAGAGAAAACATGTTGACCCAAAGGTCCAGCTGTGGTTCCTCCAGCTGGGATGATTCTCTGTCCAAACTTGGATAAAACTTTTTAATGTAGAAAAATCATGATATCTTTTTGAAGTGTCTTTCTAAACCTTGATGACTGCAAGATTAGATAGATGGATGATAGGTGGATGGATGGATGGATGGATGGATGGATGGATGGATGGATGGATAGATAGATAGATAGAGATAGGTAGGTAGGTAGGTAGGTAGATAGATAGATAGATAGATAGATAGATAGATAGATAGATAGATAGATAGATAGATAGATAGATAGATAGATAGATAGATAGATAGATAGATAGATAGATAGGCAGGCAGGCAGGCAGGCAGGCAGGCAGGCAGACAGACAGATGACAGGTAGATAGATAGATAGATAGATAGATAGATAGATAGATAGATAGATAGATAGATAGATAGATAGATAGCGAGAGAGAGAGAATAGATAGATAGCGAGAGAGAGAGTAGATAGAGAGATAGATGGTAGAGAGATAGATGGTAGAGAGATAGATGATTGATAAGGACAGAGATAGATAGAATCATTAGAGATAAATAGAGATAGAGATATAAATATACACATATAATAGATAACTGTATAGATATATAGATAATATAGAGATAGAAACAGAGATAGACAGATATAGATAAATGTATGGATATAGATTAGATAATAGAGGTATAGAGGTACAGAGGTACAGTATAGATGTAGATGTAGATACAGATACAGATTATAGATATAGATATAGATACCCGAACCGAACCCGACCGAACACAGGTAAGGACACATGTCAGATCCTACCTTGTGGCAATGAGGGTGGCGAGGTCTAATTACTACTCCACCCTCATTGCGTCATCAGATAACCGCCCGGCCACCCTCTTCAGGGTGGCCCGCTCCCTCCTTCAATTGAGGGGGGGGG
>NW_015387012.1:51449-60756 GCF_001527695.2 Protobothrops mucrosquamatus | reverse complement strand
AATAAATAAATAAATAAATAAATAAATAAATAAATAAATTCCATCAGAGTTTCTCAAGCGAATCTTTAACTTGAGGATATGTCTAGAGGTGTTTGTAGGGAGTGTTGTGGTGTGGGAGGCAGGTTTGTTAAGAGCTGCTCTCAAAATTGGAGAGAACCAGGAAAATCATTGGGGCGGGGAGGGAAACCAAAGTGTGGATTGAAGGAAGCCAAAGCAAACCAAGAGGGGAAAAAATCAGATACAGATTAACATTTAATGCAGTAAATGAATCAATGTATAAAATTAATATTTGGCTAGTTGAGGGTATGGAACAACACAGCATACTTCCATAGATATGTTTACACATAGATATTCAAGATCAGTTGTTTTCAAGCATATACAGTAGGAGAAGCATTAAAAATTATGATTTGAGACTTCCGCTTCTGGATCAGGCAGCTTCAGCCATACGAAGAGCTGTCGCTCTTTGTTGGCTGCTTTTCTCTCTACCGGTGGACCCTTATGCGGGTCTTAAATTGCCCTGGAGGGGCGACCACCGTCGAGGAGGCTTTTGCTCGGCTGCGGTGGAGCGGCGGCTCCCCCTACAGTCCGAGCTAACTCCATAGGGCCGATGGAGAAGAAGATTGGTCAGTAAAATGGCTGATCACTTCGCTGTGCCAGCTGAAGTCAGAAAATCATCTAAGCATAAAGAATCACTGTGGTGAATCTGGGTGAGACCTTTCCTCCCTCTCTCCATCCTGAATTATCTTTCCTACAAAGACCTTGCTTTTTGGATGACTTCCCTGTTCTAAGGAGTGGCATCTGTCTGTTTGGTGGGGAAAAAAAATACTTCAAACAAAACATCTAAACTTGAAAACCCACCGTGGTGTATCTGGGTGAGACTTTTTTCTTTGCTCCTCTTTTTATTCTACTTTGTTTTTTTGTTTTTTTTTTTGCCTATAAGAGCCCTGTTGGAATTATTTCCCTGGCTTGGAAAAGCAGCTTCTACTTGTTTGGAAAGAAAGGCATTGAACAAAAGAATAAAACAAAATTTTAAAGACTACATCTTTTTTATACATGTTTTGGGGTACCAAATTTTTTGTTTCCTTAAGAGCTGTATTATCAGTTTATGCTGTTGTTTTTTTTTCTTGCTGAGCGCTATTACTATCTTATATTGGAAGAGTATTTCTTTCTCCACTTTTTCCTTAAAAAATAGAAAGAAAGGAAAAAAAATTACTCTTGAAAAAGATTTTTTAGCTTACTGAGGACATCTACTGGTCAAAAGCTAATATTGTAATTGTAGACTATTTGGAGATGAGATGTTTGGCCTTCAAACTGGGTTGTTTTTTTTTTGAGAGAGAGAGAAAGATAACCTGATCCAGCTGAATAACTTTTAAAATGGAGCTGCATTCATACTTAAATTGTAAACTTATTCTGGAAAAGATTTATGAGGCTAAAGAAGAAATATGTGCTACAATGAAAGAGTTTAACTTAAGAGTTTAACTGAAATTTAACTTTAATGTTTGAGACATGGTTTCTCAATTTTGACCACTTGAAGATGTGTGAACCCCAACTCCCATAATTCCCCAGCCAACCTGGGGGAACTAAAAATAAACTGCGATGAGAGTGTTTCTTAAGGTAACCATTTTTACAAATTCAATCCCGTTTTTAGAATCTATTGTAATGAAAAAAAACCTTTCCATTCCTTTCCTTTCCTTTTCTTCTCTCTCCTCTCTTCTCCTCTCCTCCCATTCCATTCCATTCCATCTCATCCCATCCCATCCCATTGTGATCTCTTACGATATTGCTTAGGATATTTTTTCAGAACTCAAATCTTCAGCTTCCTTTTTATATACTGACCTTTATATCTCTTTTATCATTTTTCTCTGATTGTCTTGGCTGGAATAAAAGAACAGATTTGTACAGATTATCCCATCCAGTGTCAATTTTTTCTTGTCCTAAGTTAACTTTTGGAACAGCACAATTTACTATTGTAGAGAATGCTGGCATTGTTAAGTCTAGAAAAAAGACTGGAGGGAGTCATGATATCAAGGTTTAAGAACATAAATAGTATCATATGGAAGATGCTCAGGAAATACTTTCCATAGGTTGTAGTTATCACAATTTGGTTCCTGCTCTATGGAGTAGAGAGTTGGTCTCTGACAGAAGGCCACCTGAACAGACTAGAAGCATTTGAAATGTGGCTGTTATGTATAAGCTGGGTTGACAAGATCAGAAATGAGGTGATAAGCCACCTGGGAAAGCCAAGGGAAATCATCAAAACAATTAAAAAATGAAAGTTAGAATATTTCAGACATGTGATGCGACACCCAGAAAAATACGGCATATTCCATTTAATCCTTGAAGGAAAGATTGAAGGCAAATGAGGTCCAGGCAGAAGAAGAACATTGTGGCTTCAAAATCTTAGGGACTGGTTTGAACAAAACTCTGCAGCACTTTTTCGTGCACCTGCTGATAAAAACAGGATCGCCAACATGATTGCCAATGTCCGATAATGGATATGGCACAAGAAGAAGAAGAATCAGAAAAAAAAATGTCCAGGTGAAAGAATTGAGGCTAGAAAAGAAACTGGAACAAATTCAGATACACGCATAGTATTCTTCTGTCAAACTAAACAGATTTTTATTGTTAGCACTGCAGAAGAAATATTTCATGCTTATGTTTCCCACATGCAGGGACCTTCAATTAACAACCAAATATACATTTGTTTACAGAGCTTCCTGCAGTTCCTTATTGTTTGAATGGCTGTCTCCAAAATCCACACATTTATTAAACTCAATGACTGAGCTGTGTTATGTTAACTCCCTTTTTTGTCCCTCGGTTACAATTGGATGCCTTTTCCAATGTAGACCTTTTCCTCCATCAACCAGTCCTTGATGCAGCCAATCTGTTCCCTTGGGGATCCTTTCTTCTTTCTTCAGCATTTTCACATCCCAGTCTTGAGACAGTTGCAGCAATGTCAGTTCACCCACACAAATAATGCAATCACAAGCACAGAAGTCTTCTTTGGCCTGACCAATCTGCCCCTCAGAAATCTTGACTTTGCAGCTGTTCTCATTAACCTAGAATATTCTACATATGAGGGTGAAGGTTCGTTCTCCGGGCTTGTGGGTTGATTTCCAAATGTTTCATTACCAGGCTAGGTAACATCTTCAGCGGAGTTTTGGGGAATGTCAGTGTCAATGTCCTTCTGTTTATAAGGGCTTCAGGTGTGGGTGTGTCAAGTGAGGGTGTCAACGCTGCTAACATTGGATGTTCTTGCTTTGACAACATATGAAGATGCAGCCTTTTTCTTTCTTATGCTTTACTCTTAGAATTAGATGATGCTGGGGGAGGAGGCGGAATGTGGTGGGAGTCAGTTAGACATTGTACTAGTGTGTGAAATAAGAGATGATAAGAATTGGCAGGTACAGAACAGGAGGGAAAGCCTGCATTTCAAACTAATTGGACAATGTGATTTATGACTGTTAATTGAAGGAGGGAATTGTGCTTTGATACTATGTGCACAGGGGAGAGGAATCCAGTTTTTGGCTTCAACTATGCTAGTGCCGAAGCTATGCTACTCCCATAAAGATTCTTTAAGGTAAACAATGCCTTGAAGTTCTTTGAAGAGTATCATCTGTCGGAACAATGACAGAGGGTCTTGTGATGGGTGTTTTGATGGGTCTGTGAGTCATCAGTGAGAGGTTTGTGATGGGTCTTGTGATGGGAAGATATTACCTAGCCTGGTAACAAAACATTCAGAAACCAACCCACAAGCTCGGAGACCGAACCTTCACCCTCATCCTTCACCCGAGCTACAGATATTCACCACCATTCTATATATCCAGTTTGGGTATCACAGTACAGAAAGGACAATTACAAGTTCAGCAAAAGATGAGCAAGACACTGAAGGCCTGGAAACCAAGCTCAAGAAGGAACAGTTAAAGGAACTGGGTTTGTTTAACCTACAATAGCAATAGCAATAGCACTTAGACTTATATAGCGCTTCATGGTGCTTTACAGCCCTTTTTAAGTGGTTTACAGAGTCAGCTTATTGCTGACAATCTGTATCCTCACTTTACCGATGTTGGAAGGATGGAAGGCTGAGTCAACCTTGAGCTGGTCAGGATCAAACTCCTTGCAATGGGCAGAATCAGCCTGCATTACTGCATTCTAACCACTGCATCACCACAGTGCTTCAAAAAACACAATGGAAAGCAAAGACAATAACTGTCTTCAAATATTTCAAGGGTTGTCACACTTCAGTAATAATCTTCATTGTTATGCCAAAGGGCAGGACAATGGATTCAAATGTTCAAGATGAACATTCAGATTAAACATTAAGAGAAAATAAATGGTTGATAGCCAGTTCAGTGTTAAGTGATGATTTCTTCTTTAGAGGTCTATAATGAAAAGAAAAGGGAATTGCTTATTTTAACAACATCTGATATGATAATTCGAAGGACCATTGCCCCCCTCCCCCAAAAAACCCTCTAAAAGAATTTCAGAAAACAAAGAGGATCCATGTAATGTGTCAAAAGGTTGAATCATGGCAACTGGACCAGTCTTAATCTGAGACATTTCGTTGCTCATCCAAGCAACTTGATCAGTCCAAGCAAAATTAGTTGGGCAGAGAGTCAGAGAGTCATTGGAATGTACCAACTTTTGCCACACCAATGTCAAGGTTTCTCTTCCAAAATGGCTTGTGATGACACAATCAACCAGACCAAAGGTGTTTAAAGATTGGATCGTGGCTACTGAACCAAACTGAGCAATGAAACATCTCAGATTAAAAGTATTTGATCCAGTTGCCATGATTTCATGTATAAATGGTTGCTGGCCACTGCAGCATGAAGTGATGACTTCTTCTCTAAAGCCTTATGATGGGAAAAAATGGAATTACTTATTTTAGCAGCATCTAATATGCCAATTCGAAGGAGTATTGCTTCTTCAGAATAAATGAACCAGTCCATAAATATTTCAGATTCAGATGCCATCTTTCCTTTTTGTGGTCAGGTGATCTTTTGTATTCAGATCAGGCCTTAGGATGATAATGTAGCACTTGGGGAAGAAGATGCAGACCAGAAGACCAGCGCTGGAAGCTAAGATGGAGAAGACTTGCACAATCACCATGGACTTCCCCTTGGTGCTCTGATAGGCAGGCACAAAGGATATCCAGACGCTGCAGAAGACCAGCATGCTGAAGGTGATCAGCTTGGCTTTGTTGAAAGCCCCGGGGAGATTCCTGGCCAGGAAAGCCACTGTGAAGCAGATGGCAGCCAGGAAGCCCATGTAGCCCAGAGCAACATAAAACATGGCAACAGAGCCTTCATTGCATTGCAGGGTGATCTCTCTGGGTTGGGAGTACATGTCGGAGTCAGGAAAAGGTGGAGAAACACTGAGCCAGATTGAGCATATGACTATTTGAACAGTAGAACAAGAAAGGATAATGGAGTTGGCAAAACTCTTCCCAATCCATCTGTTCATCTTGTTCCACGGCTTTGTGGCCATGAAAGCCAGCACCACCGTGATCGTTTTGGCCAGGATGGAAGAGACAGCCACTGAGAAGATGATGCTGAAGGCTGTTTGTCGGAGGAGGCAAGTGGCTTTGCTTGGCCATCCAATGAAGAGAAAAGTGGACAAGAAGGAAAGAAGGAGGGAAGTGAGGATGATGTAAGAAACGTCCTGGTTATTGGCTTTGACTATTGGGGTCTCCAAATATTTAATAAAGATTCCTAAGGTGAAGCCAGTGATTAATGATAAGGATAAAGCCAAGGAAACCATGATGATGCCCAATGTTTCTCTGTAACGGAAGAACACTGTAATCTTAGGGATACATTGATCTTGATCTTCATTTGGGTGATGATCATTGGGGCATTTGATGCACTGATCTGCATCTGCAAAGAACAAGAGTAAAAATTTAAATTATTCCACCATTTTCCATCCGTTCATTCTTCAATCACTAAATACATTTTGACTAGAATCTATATTTACCCTCAGGGTGTTATACTTTTTTAGGAAATCGCAAATTGAGAGTGAGGGTGATCTGGAGGGAGGGTGGGAAGGGGGAAAAGGGAGAGAGAGAGAAAGAAAGAGAAAAACTGAACAGAGTGTATGACTTATCATACAACAATCTGAATTTCACATGCAAGTAAAACAATGCTTAGGATCATCCAATGCAGGATGGAAAAAGAGATGCCAGATGACTAAGCTAGCTTTAGAAAAAACTTTATAGCTGATCACACTGGATAATTGAGAAAATCATGGTCACAATATGCTCAGAAAAATGGGAATCCTAGAATCTCCCATTGTCCTCATGAGAAACATATATATATAGGTCAGGAAGATGTAGTAAAGACAGACAGATGCAATGAAACAGACTGATTCCAGATGAGCAATGGAGTTTAACAACACTGAATATTCTTTTCTTATTTAATCTATATATACGCTGAATATACATAAAGGGGAACTAGACCAGAAGATGGTTTTAGGCTCTAATAATAAAAATCAAGGACCACAAAGATGCTTTTTTATGAGACAACTGGACTTTCTTATTTTTCTTTGAAGATGTTTCACTTCTCATCCAAGAAGCTTCTTCAAGTCTGACTGATGGCGGGGAATGGAAAGATTTGTATTCCTTGCAGACAGCTGGTTATTTGCATTCTTTTAGAGAGTTATTGAGGCCACTTGGAAGTTTATCTGTGTCCTCAGGGTCACTGAGTAGGACAAATATATGTGGAAGCTTGATGGCTGCAGAATGTTTTCTGCCCTGTGCCCCTTCAGTGTTGAAGATAGGCACAGGCTTTTGCATATGAGTCTGTGTTGTCTACATCTGAAACTGAAGCACAAGTGGTTCCTTTAGTTTGCATTGGTTTTTTTTTGGGGAAATCTGTTCATCATGATAAGATGGTGGTAAATCAGCCTCATGTTGATTGACAAAGAGTATTGATTCATTTGTTGCTGGAGAACATTCTGTAGAGCACTGTAGAGAGCCAGATAAATGAACAAATGAATTTCTTATAAATTACTTAAGAGTTCTCACTTAAGACACAAATCATCAGTCAATCACAAAGGCCATGTACCTTGAATAGAGAAACATTTGTTTTTCTTTTCTAACTTTGCACAAGTGATGGGATCCATTTATGCCGGTGGAAACTCCTTCCCTCAGTAGAAGGGGAGGCCTCAGGCACAACCTGTCCCCCATTTTGATGCTGTCCCCAGGAAGATTAAGACCACTTCATAGGTTCACCAAGAAGTCCACACTTAATGACCCCTAGAATGTTTAGGAATTGGAACATTTACATCCCAAAAACTCTCTGACTACTTGTTAAGCAGGAATACTAGGCCTGGCCTAGCATGAATAAAGAGGCAGAATCCAATTATCTCTGAGTCACACATTTATTCAGATCTGGACAAAGGTGGGTCCTAGTGAGCCTATTGTCAAAAATGAACCGGTATCTGGGAACCTCAGAGTTAGTTTTGCCTCGACATTACTATGCAGTGTACTCAATAAACAGTAAGAGTTTCAGAAATTAAATGAACCTGGATTTTTATTTGGATCCTCAAGCTGGATGTTGATACCCATTCAAATTAGGTGATAAATGAAACTACCCTGGAGGACATATATAGGGCCCCCCTAACAAACTTGCTCACCCTGAAGAAGTTACATGGATAAGCAATGAAATGTTTCAAACCAACAAGAAAAGAAGTCCAGTTGCCATGATTCAACTAAAACTAAAACTAAAACCCTAACCCTCTAGAATTCCCACCTTCCTGAGTGGAGATGGTCCCCTCTGCACAAAGAACACACTTGTAGCAGCAGACTGGAACTCCTTCTGGAACAAGCTTGACCCATCCGGGATAACAACTTTCAACACACCTGGAAGAGGGCATGGACTAAATAAATAAAAAGAGATATTAATGAACAGGTCTTAGGAGTTCTGCATTTAAGGACCAGGATAGGATAGGATAGGATGGGATGGGATGGGATGGGATGGGATGGGACGGGACGGGACGGGACGGGACGGGACGGGACGGGACAGGACAGGACAGGACAGGGTAGGGTAGGGTAGGGTAGGGTAGGGTAGGGTGAGGTGGGGTAGGAGAGGAGAGGAGAGGAGAGGAGAGGAGAAGAGAAGCGAAGAGAAGACTTGGAAGGGACCTTGGAGAACTTCTAGTCCAACCCCCTGCTCAGCAGGAAATCCTATACCATTTCAGACAAATGGTTGTCCAATCTCTTCTTAAAAACATCTAGTATTGGAGCATTCACAACTTCTGGAGGCAGGTTGTTCCACTGATTAATTGTTCTATCTGTCAGGAAATTTCTCCTTAGTTCCAGGTTGTTTCTCTCTTTGATTAGTTTCCATCCGATGCTTCTTGTCCTGCCTTCAGGGGCTTTGGAGAATAGCTTGACTCCCTCTTCTTTGTGGCAACCCCTGAGATATTGGAACACTGCTATCATGTCACCCCTAGTCCTTCTTTTCATTAAACTAGACGTACTCAATTCCAGCAACTGTTCTTTATATGTTTTAGCCTCCAGTCCCCTGTTCATCTTTGTTACTCTTCTCTGTACTCTTTCTAGAGGCTCAACATCTTTTTTTACATTGTGGTGACCAAAACTGGAGGCAATATTCCAAGTGTGGCCTTACCAAGGCACTAAAGGAAACTAAACTTGGTTTAACTAAAAATTGGTATTCAACGCTAACTTTCTTCAACTGGGATAAATGCAGATGGCTTCTCAGTTAATCTCCTCTTCCATTATCCCCTTCTTTTTTTCTTTTGGTTGATTTTTAAGCTGTAAGAATCTTAAGGCAACAAACAATGTGGGGTAGTGGTTAAAGCATCTGCCTTTAAATCAGGCAACCATGATATCCATGATCCCTCATTAGGCACAAATCCATTTGGGTGAACTTAGGTCAGTTCCTCTCTCTCAGCCCTAGGAAGAAGGGAATGGCAAGCCACTTTGGAAAGTCTGGCCAAGAAAAGTGCAGGAATGTCTCCCACTAGTCACGAGGAGTCAGTACTGACTGGTAGGCACAAAACAGACAAACAAACCAAAAACTTGGGCAAAACTTCTAAAAAGAATCTCAAAAGGTTCTGAATGACTAATGCTAGCAGAATACGAGACCTTATTTATAATGGCCACCTAATGAGAAGGAAGGACTCACTGGAGAAGAGCCTGATGCTGGGAAAGATTGAGGGCAATAGAAGAAGGGGACGACAGAGAATGAGGTGGCTGGATGGAGTCACTGAAGCAGTAGGCGTGAACTTAAATGGACTCCAGAAGATGGTAGAGGACAGGAAGACCTGGAGAAACATTTTCCTTGGC
>NW_015387012.1:37651-49844 GCF_001527695.2 Protobothrops mucrosquamatus | reverse complement strand
CCCAGATGTATTGGCCAACTATCGTCCAGTCTCCAACCTTCGCTTTGTGGCGAAGGTTGTTGAGAGTGTGGTTGCACAGCAGTTTCCTCGGCACCTGGAGGAAACAGTCTATCTAGACCCTCTCCAGTCGGGCTTCAGGCCGGGTTACAGCACGGAAACGGCATTGGTCACGTTGGTTAATGATCTCTGGAGGGCCCGGTACAGGGGTTATTCCTCTGTCCTAGTTCTTTTGGACCTCTCGGCGGCTTTTGATACTGTGGACCACGGTATCATGCTGCGGCGGTTGGGTGGGTTGGGAATGGGGGGCACCGTGATGCGGTGGTTCTCTTCCTTCCTCACCGACCGTACGCAGTCTGCAGGGGGACAGAGGTCGACCCCAAGACCCCTAACTTGTGGGGTCCCACAGGGGTCGGTCCTCTCTCCACTCCTGTTCAATATTTATGTGAAGCCGCTGGGGGAGATCATCCGTGGCTTCGGGGTAGATTTCCATCAGTACGCTGATGACACTCAGCTGTACATATCCACCCCGGGCCACCCCAACGATGCCCTTGACGTGATGGCCCGATGCCTGGAAGCCGTGAGGGTCTGGATGGGGAGGAACAGACTCAGACTCAACCCATCCAAGACTGAGTGGCTGTGGCTTCCAGCGCCTCGGCATAGTCAGCTGATTCCATCGCTGACTATAGGGGGCGAAACTTTGGCCCCCTCAGATCGGGTCCGCAACTTGGGTGTTCTCCTGGACTCATGGTTGACATTGGATGACCAGTTGTCGGCCGTGACCAGGGGAGCGTTTTATCAGGTTCGCCTGATCCGCCAGTTGCGGCCGTTTCTGGACCGGGACGCCTTACGCACGGTCACTCATGCCCTAGTGACCTCCCGCCTGGACTACTGCAATGCTCTCTACATGGGGCTCCCCTTGAGGAGCACCCGGAGGCTCCAGCTAGTTCAAAATGCGGCCGCGCGGGCGGTGTTGGGAGGGACCCGTCGCTCCCACGTCACGCCGCTTTTGCGCGAGCTGCATTGGCTGCCGGTAGCCTTCCGGGTGCGCTTCAAGGTGTTGACTATTATCTTTAAAGCGCTCCATGGCATCGGACCTGGCTACCTTCGAGACCNGACGTGGTTGTTCCAGCTAGCGGGACTGGCCTAAGGGATTTTAAAGGGGTTTTAATTATTTTTAATTGGACACACTTAAATATTTCATTTTAATCAAATTTTAATCAGGTATATGTACATATGTTAGTATTTTATCTAATTGTCAGCCGCCCTGAGTCCGAAAGGAGAAGGGCGGGATACAAATGCAATTAATAAATAATAAATAAATAAATAAGAATAAAGATTTTAAAATGGTAAATATATTCTACCTTTTAGATTAAAGAAACCAGCAGTGAAGAAATATACCACAGTTGATAAGATAGCAAGGAAGGAATTGGAAAAGATATTCAGATATGTGTGGAAATGATGTTCTCACCTGATTAAGCCATTTTGGCCACACGATGGCATCCTCCTTGATAATCAACTTGGACTCCAAGGATCCCTCTTTTTCTATGCTCCCAAAGATGACTTGATTAACAGATTTATTGGGCAACTTAACCCAGTAGACAATGTCCAAGTCAGCTACCAGCGCTCCATCCTTATTCAGGTATACACTGTCCATGGAGTTGTTGTAAAATTGAGAATTTTGTAGAAAAGGATGGAGCTAGAATGACAAATTTTAGAAAGTACACTTGAGGGGAAGGAAATAAATATCCTTTACTTTAATTCTGCTCATTTCCAGCTTTGAGCCTCTTAGACTCAAAAGAGGGATCTAGTGTAGATAACTCCTCACCCAACAAGGATACCCTCAACCTTAAATTTCAATTCAGAATAGAGCTGGAAGGGACCTTGGAGGCCTTCTAGTCCAACCCCCTACTCAAGCAGGAGACCCTATATCATTTCAGACAAGTGACTATCCAGTCTCTTCTTAAAAGCCTCCTGTGATAAAGCACCACAACTTCTGAAGGCAAGCTATTCCACTGGTTAATTGTCCTCACTGTTAGGAAGTTTCTCTTTAATTCTAGGTTGCTTCTCTCCTTGATTAGTTTCTATCCATTGTTTCTTGTCTTGGCCTCTGGTGCTTTTGAAAATAAGTTGTCTCTTCTTTGTGGCAGCCTCTCTGGAATATTGCTATCATGTCACCCCTAGTCCTTCTTTTTTCTAGACTAGCCATAACCAATTCCTGCAACCATTCTTCGTATGTTTTAGTCTCCAGTGCTTAATCATCTTAATTGGTCTTCTCTGCCCTCTTTCTAAAGCCTCAACATCTTTTTGTAATGTGTTGACCAAAACTGGTTGCAGTATTTCAGGTAAAGTCTTACTAAGGTGTTATAAAGCAGTACTAATATTTCATGTCAATTTGATTCTATGCCTCCGTTTATACAACCAAGGATTGTATTAGCTTTTTTGGCTCCTGCCGCACACTGCTGGCTCATATTTAAGTGATCATCCAGTAGGACTCCAAGCTCTCTCTCACAGTTACTGATTTTGAGCCAGATTTCACCTAATCTGAACCTGTACCTTTGGTTTTTCCTGCGTAAGTGTAAAATTTTGCTTTTTTCCACATTAAATTTCATTTTGTGGGATAGATAAGATAGATAAGATCTCCATTTCCTAGTCAAGGAAGCTAGCATTGTCTGAAGACATATAAATATTAATCACTGTCCATGTTGATTACATAGCAGAAAGAGGAAGCTTTAGAGTTCACAAGGTTAATACCATATGAAACAAAACTATGACTGAATCTGCATGTTTTGCTTCAGATACCATGAAGCCCCCTCCTCCCAGAAGGTAACAAAGAAAACAGGTCGTGAACAGAGTGTGTAGAGTCCCTGCAGACCCTGCTCAAGCAACGCTTATATGCTATGTCCTGGATGGAAAGGAGTGAACTGCCAATAATCTTTTCTGCCATCCTCACCACTCTCTGCACTGCCTTCCAGTGTGAAGCAGTGATGCTTCCAAACCAGACATGCAATATGACAGGATGCGCTCGATCGTCCCTCTATAGGAAGTAGTAAGGACAGGGGAAGGAAGATGTACTTTTCTCACGAGACGCAGGCCCTGCTGTGCCCACTTTACCAGTGTTTCACTGTGATGTGACCAAGCCAGCCTACTTGTTAGCCGCACACCCAGGAGTTTGATGCTGGTAACCACCTCCACAGGTGAATCATTAATACATAGAGGAGTGTGGCTGTGCCTGTGTTTTCTTAAATCAACTATGATCTCTTTGGTTTTTCCAATGTTTAAAACTAGGCTGTTTTTCATACACCAGTTCACCCATTGTTCAAGTCTATCAAGATCTTTTTGGATCCTGAGCTTGTCTTCTGGGGCATTGACTATTCCTACTAGTTCAGTATTATCCGCAAATTTAATGAGTTCCCCGTATATTCCCTTATCAAAGTCATTTATGAAGATATTGAAGAGTACTGGGCCTAAGACAGAATCTTGTGGCACCCCACTGCTTCCTTCCTTCCATGTAGATGTAGTACCATTAAGGACTACTTATTGAGTATGGTTTGTCAGTCAGCTACAAATCCATCTGGTGGTGATGTTGTCTATTCCACATTTTTCTAGTTTACCAAGAAGTAAAGGCCACACTTGGAATACTACCAGTTTTGGTCACCACGATGTAAAAAAAAAATTGAGACTCTAGAAAGAGTACAGAGAAGAGCAACAAAGATGATTAGGGGACTGGAGGCTAAAACATATAAGGAAAGGCTGCTGAAATTGGGTATGTCTAGTTTAATGAAGAGAAGGACGAAGGGGGACATGATAGCAGTGTTCCAACATCTCAGGGATTACCACAAAGAAGAGGGAGTCAAGCTATTTTTCAAGGCACCTGAAGGCAGAACAAGAAGCAATGTATGGAAACTAATCAAGGAGAGAAGCAACCTAGAACTAAGGAGAAACTTCCTGATAGTTAGAACAATTAACCAGTGGAACAACCTGCCTCCAGAAGCGGTGAATGCTCCAACTCTGGAAGTTTTTAAGAAGAGACTGGACAGCCATTTGTCCAAAATGGTATAGGGTTTCCTGCGTGAGCAGGGGGTTGGACTAGATGATCTCCAAGGCCCCTTCCAACTTTATTATTATTATTATTATTATTATTATTATTAGTAGTAGTAGTAGTAGTAGTAGTAGTAGCAGTAGTAGCAGTAGTAGTAGTAATAGTAGTAGTAGTTGTAGTAAGTTGTTGCTACTTTGTTGAATGCCTTGCTGAAATCTAAGTATACTATGTCCATATCATTTTGCTGGTCTAGTAATTGAATCACTCAATCAAAGAATGAAATAAGATTGGTTTGACATGATCTCTAATGAAACCTCTGCAAGAAAACAAGCCAGGTCAGAGAGCACCAAGGACTCCTCAGTTCAACCCTGGGCTACAAATATTCTCCTTTATTGCAAATCACAAAGCATTTCACCTTCAACTTCGTGCAAAGTGATGATTACATTAGACAGAGAAATCAGAGATGAAAACAAAAATACCTGCCAAGGCTGCAGCTTCTGAATTCCTGACTTATCCCTCCTTTTCCTCCTCTTCCACGTGGATCCGTAAGAGTAGGCAGCATTTAAGGCCCGGGCCACAGCCCAGATGGTCTTGTAGAGGCGGTAGCCACCGAGGGAAAGCACCCTTTCAATCTGCTCCTGGAGCAAAGTCCTCAGCTTCTCTCTCTCTCTGCACCTTATCCAGCCATTCACAGACAAGGCATGTGTTGAATACGAACACCGAAATGCTCGATAAACATACTGCTGCACTGAAGCAGAGAAGAGAACCATATCATCGTATTTTATCTTCTTTTTGGTCTGGATGGAGAAGGAAAAAAAGCCATAGGTGTACTGGAAAGCGAGAGGAGAATACCTCAAGTCAAGAACGATATTCCTCATTGCTGTAATGATCCAGATTTTCCCTTGTTTGGGTTTTATTTCCTCCTCAAAGACATCTTCTATAAGATTCATTCTAAAGAAGTCGGAACGTGTCTCCATCAAGGAAAGATATACATTGATTTGCTTCCATTTGAGAAAGATATCAGAAGGGATATCCACTTCATATCGATTTATCCCTGAGATGGTTAGCGAGAAAAGGACACAAATGCCATTTGTTTGCAGGAGTGGCGTCAATGTTTTCAGAAACCCCTCTCCTTTGTCTGTGTCTGGAGCAATGAGGCCGATGGACGTCCACCTGAAATAAAGGAGGAGTTTGACCATCCCTAAATATTGGATTCCCTCTTTGGGCACCATCCGGTAGAAAAACGGGAACAGGGCTTTATTGCTCAACACTTGTGAAACAAAAGCATAAGATATCTGGAATGAAAAGAAGGCATTCCTGATGAGTCATGTTAAACCTATAAAAACACTCCAGGGACATAAATTCGTACAAATGACAAAATACAGGCAATCCTCAACTTACAACCTTAATGGAGCCTCATGTCTACGGAGAGCTTCAGTCATCCAGGTCATGGTGTCCTAAAGGTGCTTTTTCAGGAGGCAGCTGGACTTTCTTGTTTTTCTTTGAAGGATGACTGAGAATCTCCATAGACACTTACAGTAGCTATGCACTTTGGGATGAACAGCCGTCAGATGGTGTGGGAGTATGAATGGATTTCCAGAACACATTGCAGACTACAGGACCCATCTGCACTTCAGTCTGAGATACAAACAACACAGACTCATCCCCAACAGTCTCTGCCTGTCTTCAACAGTGAAGGGGCCCAGGGCAGAAGACATCCTTCAGCCAAGAAGGCTCCACACACATTTGCACTACCCAGGTGACCCTAAGGACACAGATAAACCTCCAAGTGGTCTCAATGACTTTCTAAAAAGAATGAAAGTGACCAGCTGTCTGCAAGGAATATAAATCCTTCCATTCCCCACCATCTATTCAGAACTGAAGAAGCTTCTTGGATGAGAAGCAAAATGTCTTCAAAGAAAAACAAGGAAGTCCAATTGCCTCCTGAAAAATCACCTTAATGGAGCCTCCCCATTATGGCTGTAAACTGCAGGGTTCATGATGTGACTGGATCCAATGTTGTGATCTTTCTTACAGTGTTACTCAAGCAAATGCCATGGTCATAAAGTGACTGCTGCAGTAATTCAATGAACATGACAATTATTAATTGAACCCATTATTCACTATTATGTCAACATCCAACTCAAGAATCCAAATAAATCACCAGGACCATTCCATTTCCAAAATCCTTACTATTTATTGAATACACGGCATAGTACTGTTGAAGCAAAATTCACTTTAAGAATTCACACCAGATCAAAGAATTAAACAATGGACTCTTCACCCAAGCCCCCACCCTCTCACATAGTCCCTATAAACAATTTCCCTTTGTTATGGGAACCGTCTGTTTTTCTTCCACACCTGCTTCAGTGTGCTTGGAAATGGCTCAGGCTCTCATGGTCTTCAGCAGAGTCAAAAAGGTTCCATTTCACCATGTAAACACTTTTAAAGCAACATCTTCTCCCCCACTCTAATGAACAAGTTGAAACGAAGAGGCATGTAGCTGCCAAAGTTTCATTCTTGATAGCCTATTTATTTGTTGGTTGGTTGGTTGGTTGGTTGATTGATTGATTGATTGATTGATTGATTGGAGAATATGTGTAGCTCAGGGTTGAAATGAGAGGTGATGAGCATTGCTCCTGATGATGTTACCTAGTTTGGGTAATTTAATGTTTGCAAGAAAACAACCATGCTCAGAGAGCACCAAGGACTCCTCATTTATTTATATACTTATTTATTATTCATATTCCATAATTCTTAACTACGTCTCTCTCTTGGAGAGGGATTTTTTTGCTGAAAACTAGTTGCAAACACTGGCTTTCAACAAAACATCCCAATCAGAAGGGTCTAATGGGATGCTGCCAAGGGCCATTAAACTCCTCTTCAAGGACCATCCGGTAGAAAAAGGGGAACAGGGTCTTATTGCTCAACGCTTGGAAAACAAAAGAATGAGATATCTAGAATGAAAGGAAGGGATTGGTTATATCCTTTAGGACAGCCTTTCCCAAACTTTCTGGGTTGGTGGCATGGCATGGGGGGGTGCAGGGGAGGAAGAGGGGATGGTTTTGTGTGAGGGGCAGCTTCATTTGTGTTATAGGCCCAAATTGCTTGCGCTACGAGCGCCGGTGCCCACTGCTTATGTGAGGACCTACCACTGATGTGGCCCCGTTGCGAATAGACCACAGCCCGGTAATCGGCTATGGCCCACAGGTTGGGGACCCTTGCTTTCACTGGCTTGTTCTTTGAAGAATAAATTGAGATCAGCTTGCTGCATGATTTCATTATGTATATCAAAGGTTATTCCAAGGATAAAAGTGAATGAATTTCTTTAGTCCAGGATATTATACCACAGATCCTTGTCACTTTCTAACTGCACACTCTTTGCTCTGCATTGAGTTTTCAGGTGGAATTTTAAGGGAGAAATGGATAGTTTTCAATTTTTCCAGCTTTACCTGTGGGATTTTGTAGATGCCTAAGAGGGTCGAAATCTGGATGGAGAGGTCAGAGTCTGTCTCATCAAGAACAACCGGCAGGTTCTCCTCTCCTCCACACATATAATTTGGAATATTGGCTTGTCCAAAAGAAAGAAGGTCTAGCAAGGCTGCAGAAGTCATTTCTTCAGTGCAATAGGTATCATGGACGTTGTAGCCCAGAGTAATATTCGATAAGATACTTGGATTCTGGTTGATCTCTTGAATGGTGTACAAGAAAGAAACGAGATGCCATAGATTTCTTGAGTTTACTCTGCAAAAAGAAATAGGATCATACCATCATCCTCCATTTAGCTTCTGTGTCATAATATATTCCCTGCTTCTGGGGGATTCTGGTGAAATCTATGATAGACTAGACATTTTTGAAAGAAGGGGGACATCATTGCAATGGAGATGGAAGTCTGAGTGCTAGTATTAGCCCATGAAATCTCTCCAAATAAAGGAGCAATCAGAAGATAACCCATTTATTGTCCGCCCAGCTGCTCCCTATAAATAAATGAAAGGAAGAAATGAACGTTGAGTGGCTGGGAGGTGTAGGATATGCTCACACGGATATAATGTAGCCTATATGCTAAACTTCATTTCCAATGCCAATAATTTTAAAAAGGATTTATTCCTGAAGACCAGTGTCTGTTGTTACCTAAAAGACAGTTAAAGGACAATATTAGACTTGGTGTTGGACATTTTAGGATATTTGAAACAAAATGATGAAAAACAAGCTGCATAGCTAAATGTCTATGGAGATTCTCTTGGTTTGAAAGAGGGGTCAAAGAGGCCATCTATGTCAATATTGTACAGCCCTCTCTCAACAGAGGGGGAGGGATATGACATCATCTATCTCCAGTCTACAACACTGTCCTTTCAGCAGTCTCCAAGAAGGCTCCACACCCATTTGCACCATTCAGGTGATCCTGATGACACAGACAAACCTCCAAGTGGCCTTAACGACTCTCTAAAAGAATGCAAATGACCGACGGTCTGCAAGGAATAGAAATCCCCCACCATCCAGTCAGAGCTGAAGAAGCTTCTTGGAAGGGAAGCCAAACATCTTCAAAGAAAAAAAAGAAAGTCCACTTGCCTCTTGAAAAACCATCTTTGGGACAAGCTGCATAGATTTTTTTTAGATGCAGAGAACATTTTTGATATTTTGAATCTGGGGTTACTTGACTTGAAATTATACCTTGCAGTTTGTTTAATTTGAATGCAAGAGTGGTTGTTCATGAGAAATAAAAGGACATGACTGAGGTTTAGGTGGCATGGATATATAATAACAATAATAATAGAGTTGGAAGGGACCTTGGAGGTCTTCTAGTCCAACCACTGCTCAGGCAGGAAACCCTATACCATTTCAGACAAATGGCTGTCCAGTCTCTTCTTAAAAACTTCCAGTGTTGGAGCATTCACAACTTCTGGAGGCAGGTTGTTCCACTGGTTAATTGTTCTAAGGAAATTTCTCCTTAATTCTAGGTTGTTTCTTTCCTTGATTACTTTCCATCTGTTGCTTCTTGTCCTGCCTTCAGATGCTTTGGAGAATAGTTTGACTCCCTCTTGTTTATGGCAACCCCTGAGATATTGGAGCACTGCTATCATGTCACCCTTCGTCCTTCTCTTCATTAAACTAGGCATATCCAATTTCAGCAACCGTTCATTATATATTTTAGCCTCCAGGCTCTTGATCATCTTTTTTGCTGTTCTCTGCACTCTTCCTAGAGTTCCAACATCTTTTTTACATCATGGTGACCAAAACTGGATGCAGTATTCCAAGTGTATAAGCACTACCTAGCTGTTTTGATTAAAGCTAAAAAGAGAAGAGAATTTGTATTGCCAACTACTCTTAGAACCATAATGAGCTATGTTTCACTTTGTATGGTCAGATTAGGCGGATATATGGTTGAGGTTGTCATGGAAATTATTTAGAAATCTTAGCAGCAGGGAAGTTATCCTCTGATCATCACAAAGGAAGCTGTGATGCAAACTGAAGAGATAGAGACCGCATGAACTCATTGGACCTCATACCAGAAAAAATTGTTAGTTCCAGGAAATAAGAACATTGAGAAACTGACACTCAAATACAGGCTACAAGAGAGCAGAGAAGTTTTAATCGTGCTTTCAGAATTGGTTACGTGCTGTATTCTGGACATGGCGTTCCCATTCAGAGTTAATTCAGTGTTAAGGAAGAAGTACACCTACATTGAAAAACTCTAATTAAATAGATCATCAAAGCCTTCCCCAGATAAGACAGAGATTTAAGGAGCAGCCATTAGTGCAGGGAATCCCTAGTAGAAGTTGGATACCTGATGTTGGTGAAATCAGGAGTGAATTAACTAGAGGCAATTCCACCCCCTCCTTTGGACTCACTGGAAGTATTCTTTGGTAGAGGGACACACGTTGAAATCGTAAAATGGGCACATAGCGGCGTGTTATACAGCGGCCCGGAGGACGCGCCAGCACAGTAGCACAGCGGCCCGGGCGGAAGAACGGCCCGGGCGGAGGACAGGGCCCAAGGGAGGCATGGGCCGGAGGGACATACCTGATGGTGAGTGCCTGGGGGCCCTGGGGACCTGTGTGACTGTGCTTGGCGGGCCCGGAGGCCTACGCTGCTGGCTGGCCGACTTTGACTGTAATTCCCTCCCCACCTCCCTTTTTCTTTCTCATGGGGGGTGCAAAGACTTACGAACTATATCGTCTTCTTCTAATCCATCTAACCCCTTGACCACCACCACGAGGACTTTTCCCCTTCCCGACTCTGCTGTTGGACCTCCTGCTATGATTCGGGACTGTATTCCAGGAGGGAATTGCTGGCCCTGCGCGACTCCCCCATCGCGCAGGCATGGCCCAACACGATTCTGAGGGCCGGCCTTAATGAAAGGGTTTGGAACCCCGAGAGGTGGCACTTAGCGGCAGCAGGGAGGGATCTAAGAAGGAGGAAATTATATACCTTCTTAGAGGGATGTTTTACCAAATTTTTAGGGGGTTCGGGGTTGGCCCGAGGGGAACTTGGGGAGTCCTCTCGGAGGCCAAGGCCGGTCCCGTCGGGGGGGGGCGTGGAGTGGTAAGGGAGGAAACTGGGGGGCTGGCGGAGGGTGGTGTGATAGGTACGGTTAGTGGGAGGGGCAGGTATGACGGGAGCAGAGGACCATATCGGGTTTCGGGAGCACGCACACGCTACTTACAAGCTTGTGGGTGCTCCGATCCTCAGAGCTCTGCTCGATCTCCAGGGACCTTAGATCCTCCGGCCCGGGCCCACCGGCTGATGTTATGCAACGCCAGGTCCGTGGTGAATAAGGCCCCCCTCATTCAAGAACTGATTCACGAGGGGGGAGCGGACCTGGCGGGTATCACCGAGACCTGGTTGGGCATGGAAGGGGGAGTTCCCCTTGTTGATCTATGCCCACCAGGTTTCCAAGCATTCCATCAGCCGAGGGCCCGGGGTAGGGGCGGGGGGGTGGCGGTCATTATAAGGGAGAGTATGTGTCCAANGGAGACCCCCAGACTTATAGTCATGGGGGATCTCAATCTGCCATCGGCGGGCGAAACGTCGGCGGTGGCTCGGGAGTTCCTGGCCTCCATGACGACCATGGACTTGACCCAATTAGTTCATGCACCCACTCACATAGGAGGTCACACACTGGATCTGATTTTTGTCTCTGGCCAGTGGCAGAATGATCTGGAAATGGGGAAGATAGTCATAGAGCCCTTGTCATGGTCAGATCATGCACTCCTGAGGATGGACTTCCGGACCGCTTCCCCTCGCCGCAGGGAGACGGAACCACTTAGATGGTTCCGTCCCAGGCTCCTGATGGACCCGGAGAGGTTTCTGACAGAGCTTGGGCCATATCCGGAGGCGTTAGGTCACGACTCGGCGGAACATCAGGCCGCGGCCTGGGATGCGGCCGCGGCCGCAGCACTGAACCGAGTCGTGCCGCTGCGGCCTCTGACCCGGCGTAGATCTCAATTAGCCCCTTGGTTTACTGAGGAGCTGAGAGAGATGAAACGCCGGAAAAGACGCCTAGAGAGCAGTTGGAGAACGTCCCGGACCGAATCCGACCGAACACAGGTAAGGAGTCATATTAGATCTTACCTCGTGGCGATGAGGGTGGCGAGGACTAATTACTACTCCACCCTCATTGCGTCATCAGATAATCGCCCAGCCTCCCTCTTCAGGGTGACCCGCTCCCTTCTCCAACTGGGGGGGGGGACCACCTGGCGGGGAAGGCTGAGGAGTTTGCACAGTATCTGTATGACAAAGTCGCTCGGATCCGAGAGGGTCTGGACTCCGACTGGGTGGCCCCGGGGGAGGTGACAGGAGCAGGTCTTGAGACTGTTATTTGGGAGGAGTTTGACTCTGTGACTCCCGATGATGTGGACAGGGTCCTGGGGAGACTGAATGCAACCACATGTTTGTTGGATCCGTGTCCCTCCTGGCTGGTACTGGCGGCTCGGGAGGGCACACGAGCCTGGCTCCAGGGAATTATAAACGCTTCTCTGGGGGAGGGTGCCTTTCCCACGGCCCTTAAAGAGGCGGTGGTGAGGCCCCTCCTTAAGAAGCCTTCCCTGAACCCAGATGTATTGGCCAACTATCGTCCAGTCTCCAACCTTCGCTTTGTGGCGAAGGTTGTTGAGAGTGTGGTTGCACAGCAGTTTCCTCGGCACCTGGAGGAAA
>NW_015387012.1:31769-36446 GCF_001527695.2 Protobothrops mucrosquamatus | reverse complement strand
CTGGAACGAACTGCCCCCAGAGATCAGGGTGATCCCTGATCTCCCTTCCTTCCGCCGCGCCCTCAAGACGTGGTTGTTCCAGCTAGCGGGACTGGCCTAAGGGATTTTAAAGGGGTTTTAATTACTTTTAATCTGACATATTTAAATATTTCTTTTTAATCAAATTTTAATTAGGTGTATAATATGTTAGTATTTTTATTCAATTGTCAGCCGCCCTGAGTCCGCAAGGAGAAGGGCGGGATATAAATGTAATTAATAAATAAATAATAAATAAATAAATTTTCAGAAGCAATCCCACCAAGGATATAGTCTGCTGGCTTGAAATCATGCACTCGCTGTGTTATAATCCCTTCCAGAGTCAAGGAGCATTTGGTCTTCCACACCCCACAGGCTGGATGTAGAAGCAGCAGCAGAAGCAGGAAAAACAACAGCAACATTTTGGTGACCATTAGAATAATATTTTTGTGCTTCACAACCAATTAGGAACAGGGGGAGAAGCTTTCCAAGTCCTCCTGAAAGTTGAGCCTTTGATTCCTTTCCCAGAGAGGATAGGAATGGAGAAACGTTACATCTTCTTCCCCTCAGCTGGATCTTGGTCAAAGCTCTCAGTAGACAGGAGGCGTCTGTGCAGCCTTGGATGGAAAACATCACCCGCTCTTGTTCATGCTCAATTCAAAGACAATCTTTGCGAAGGTCCCCGGGGAAAGAAGGGAAAATGACTGTGATTTTGATAATCATAGAGCAAAGAACCCCAGTCCTGGCAACAGGATTGATTGTCTCTGTGTCTGCAATGCGGGGGCAGAGAAAACATGTTGACCAAAACATCCAGCTGTGGTTCCTCCAACTGGGATGATTCACTGTCCAAACTTAGATAAAACTTTTTAATGTAGAAAAATCATGATATCTTTTAGAAGTGCCTTTCTCAACCTTGATGACTGTAAGATTGGATGGATGGATGGATAGAGAGAGAGGGAGAGGGAGAGAGAGAGAGAGAGAGATGTGATAGAGAGATAGATGATTGATAGGGACAGAGATAGATAGATAGATAGATAGATAGATAGATAGATAGATAGATAGATAGATAGATAGATAGATAGATTAGAGATAAATAGAGATAGAGAGATAAATATACATATATAATAGATAACTGTATAGATATATTGATAATATAGAGATAGAAACAGAGATAGACAGATATAGATAAATGTCACTGAGGAGGAAGCCTGCCATTGACTCCATCGAGTGTCAGCAGGCAGTTCGCCAGTTCCAATGGCATATAGTACGCGCGTTAATCAATGACCAGCATAGATGCGTAGAAACCTTAAGGGCATGGGCTCAAGACCACCGTGGACGGTGCAGTACAGAATTATCAGAACAGCACTTCCGGGCATTAGACTGTCACATTTGGCTAACGGATAGGAGAACAAGCCAACAGGTGGCGGCGCGGTTGCAACGAAAAATGGACACTCTACGTGAGTCAAGAAACAACGACTTTAAGGACAGGTTAGTATGCAACCTGTCCTCAAGAACACTAACCCACCCACAACTCACTCTACTGCAACGTGACACAGGTTATAATCTCATGGACGCACATGCACTAGACTTTGTAGCAGCGCTGGAGCCCGCTATGTACCACATAGGAGCGGGGGGAAATGTTAAGAATTCCATTAAACAACAAGTCACCGGGCTACTAATGAACCATAAACGTTATCAAACACTGTCCAGAGATGAAATGGAGGCCCTGGAACAACTTAGGAAAGATGACACCATCGTCATATTGCCGGCAGATAAGGGGAGGGTGACGGTGATTATGGATAAGACACTTTATGTAGCCAAGGCGCTGGAGTTGCTTAATGATGAAGCAGCATATAGGACTGTTAGCAAAGACCCCATGGTTACACTCAAGAACCAGATGGCTGCTCAATAGCTTTAAACGCAGCAAAAAGATGAACGGTGACACCCTAAGGAAAGTACGCCCGAGTGACTCAGCATTAGCTAGGTTCTATGGACTACCTAAAATCCACAAGGAAGGTATTCCCCTCCGTCCCATCATCTCATTTAGAGACACCCCAACCTCAGGCCTGGCCAAGTGGCTTAGCAATCGTATTTGCCACCTAGTCAGCGATAGCGTTACCACTGTGAAATCAGCGGATGAGTTCCTGAATAGGATCAAGACCCTTAAGGTGGAGGAGGATGAGATGATGGTATCATTTGACGTTACCTCACTCTTCATCTCCATCCCCCAGGATTTGGCAATTACAGTCCTGAGAGACCTTTTGATGAAAGGAGATAGAAGACAACACCAGGACTCCTTGCAGACTGAGGACTTGGTGAGACCTATAGAGGTATGCCTAAAGACCTACTTTACTTTCCAGGGTGTCATATTTGAGCAAGTCAAAGGAACGCCCATGGGCTCCCCAATCTCCAGTATCATAGCGGAGGCAGTGCTCCAACAACTAGAACGTGTGGCTATGACCCGGTACCAGCCCAAGTTTTGGGCTCGGTATGTCGATGACACGTTTGTTGTCATCAAGAGGTGCCAGAAGAATAACTTCATGGCTATACTAAATTCAATATATCCTGATATTAGATTTACAGTGGAAGAGGAGAACCAGGGCTCTCTACCTTTTCTGGACGTGTTGATCCATCGCCTATCTGATGGATCTTTGTGCACAAAAGTATACCGTAAACCTACACACACGGACAGAATCCTCCACTACAGGAGTAACCATCCAGTATCCCATAAGGTCAGTTGTATTAGGGCACTATTCAAGCGGGTAAATTCTCACTGCAGTACAGCTGGGGCTAGGGTGGAAGAGAGGAGATACCTCTTCCGTATCTGCAAACAAAACGGCTACCCATCGAGATTTATCAAACGTTATGGTATAACAACTAAACCCAGAGGCAACCGACAGATCAACAGTCCACCATCACAGACGACATGTATTTCCCTCCTCTATGTTAACAACATTTCCGAGGTGACAGCCAGACTACTGGCCACCCATAATATAAGGGTGGCTCATAGACCTAGCCAAACATTGAGATCCAAGGTTATGCGCCCCAAGGACCCACTTCCCACTATGGAAAAATCTGCAGTAATATATAGGATTGACTGTAAGAACTGTCATAGTAATTATGTGGATGAAACATCCAAAAGACTAAAAACTCATTTACACGAGCACAAACTAGCCATCAAAAGGGGTAAACAGTATTCTCACGTTTGGGCACACATGGCGGAATTTGATCATCAATTTGACTTTGATAATGTGCATATCCTCTCTAGTGATGCCACAAAAGGGGGTCAATTATTAAAGGAGGCCTGGCTCTAGGACAAATATTCGATTAATCGACATATAGATCTTTGCCCGGCGCAACAGACGCTGAGAGCGTGGACTATGGACTGCCACCCCACCCATCGAAAACAATCCAGCAGGTTACCGTATGATCAAAGAGTCACCAATTCCCGACAGCCCACAGACCTCCCCCTGACGTCCAACCAACAGCTGATGGACCCCGAATGACAGTTGATGAACTCTCCAGTTCCGGAGACGAACACGCACTTACGGAGGGTGGTGAGTTCTCCGGGTAGAGAAAGAGAGAATATATTGGGAGATTCCTGGAACCCTCCGCTGCACCTTAGGAAAGTGCCATCCTCGGAGCTGGTGAATGATGCCCGAGGTACGGACACAACTGTTGGGGGACCGGATTGCAGAGTGATGGAGGACAATTCTAGGAATTGTGACAAAGAGAGGTTCCCGGTATGCGAAGTTGATGACCGCACGATGGTGGCTTGTTTATGCCTGAAAAGAGAGGGAAGTGCTTTGCCGACCCATTCGATGCGCACACACAATATTACGAAGCATTTGCATTCACAGTGTAAGACCCCTTCTATGGGAGGCGAGTGCAGAGATCCAGTACCTAACAGAAACCGTGGACACCAACGGCAGATCAAAGGGGAGGATACCCCGGGTGACACGGGTACGGGGAGTCTCAAGAGAGAGGTTGGAGAGAAATGGATTGGGGGGGATGACATACACACGGGTGCCACTCACGTGAGGGGAGAGGGGAGGATGGAGGAGGTAGAGTGAGGAGTAGCGCCCGACTCACAGTCTAGTAGGGCAGGAGGAGTCGGTTGGAGTTTGAGCGAGGCGCACAGTGGAAGAGGGGGAAGAGGGGGAAGAGTGAGTGGACTACGTATGAGAGCTCTTAGGGAAGAGAGTAATGTGGAGGAGGGTGAGGAGAGCACGGAGATGGTGATCACCCAAAAAGGGGGGGAGAGGACCCAGCGCAGCCCAAGAATTGGTGGCGAGGGGATGAGTGGTATTACATGTATAGGAAAGAGGAACGGGAAAGGGTTGGATACTGATGTAAAGGATACATCCAGAATACACCCCAATCAGCTGGGACCAATGATGAGGTCCAGGAGCCGGATGCTAACGCTGGTTAATGGAGCATGGGTATATGGGTATATATTTCATAGTATATGAAATCCCATGCTCCACCTGTCCCACCACATACATTGGACAAACCAACAGAAGAATAAATGCACGCATTGAAGAACACAAGAACTCAATCAAAAAAGAAGAACCAACTTCTTCCCTGGTCCAACACCTTAAAGTCACAGGACATAAAATTGATTTTAAAAAAACCAAAACCATTGCCAAAATTGAACACTTC
>NW_015387012.1:14421-31524 GCF_001527695.2 Protobothrops mucrosquamatus | reverse complement strand
TTCAAACCCCACTGGCAGTTAAAAGAAAGAAACAGCAGACATTTCATATTACTCTGAGAAGCACAAAGCTAAAAGCACAAGCCTGATGATGATGAATGTGATTTCATCGAAACGTCGCTATGACACTTCTAATCTTACACGGGAGAAAACCCGAATGACCAAAGACTCACATATAAACACCCGTGAAAACCTCAGAAAAAAAAATAGATATAGATATAGATATAGATATAGATATAGATATAGATATAGATAGATGATATAGATATAGATATAGATATAGATATAGATATAGATATAGATATAGATATAGATATAGATATAGATATAGATATAGATATAGATAGCCCATCTCCTTGTTTATTGCTGGCCACTACACTTCTGTGTCATCAATGCAGTGTGTGTGGATTTGGATGGACTCTGGGAGACAGTGGTAGATGGGAGGGGGCTAGTTTGCTGTGGTCCGTGGGAATGCAGAAAGTCAGGCATGACTTAGCAACTCAATAACAACAACTGTGAGGCCCATTTAACTGTGGCTGTAAGAGGGTAAGGCACTCATCACGAAGTAAAAAAGATATCGAGACTCTGGAAAGAGTGCAGAGAAGAGTAACAAAGATGATCAGGGGACTGGAGGCTAAAACAGATAATGAACAGTTGCTGGAATTGGGTATGTCTAATTTAATGAAAAAAGGACTAGGAGGGACATGATAGCAGTGTTCCAATATCTCAGGCATTTCCCCAAAGAAGAGGGAGTCAAGCTATTCTCCAAAGTGCCTGAAGGCAGGATAGGAAGCAACAGATGGAAACTAATCAAAGAGAGAAGCAACCTAGAACTGAGGAAAAATTTCCTGACAGTTAGAGCAACCAGTGGAACGACTTGCCTCCAGAAGCTGTGAATACTCCAACACTGGAAGTTTTTAAGAAGAGATTGGACAACCATTTGTCTGAAATGGTGTAGGATTTTCTGCCTGAACAGGGGATTGGACTAGACTAGAGGACCCCCATGGTCCCTTCCAACTCTGTTATTCTATTCTATTCTATTCTATTCTATTCTATTCTATTCTATTCTATTCTATTCTATTATATTATATTATATTATATTATATTATATTATATTAGTGAGTGAGCTGTTAAAAAGGGACTTGGAGAGAATATTATATAGTCTGGAAATAGAGGGCATAATGTGAGAAATAAACTCAAAATAAACCTGCCTTGATTTTGCTTAATGCAAGATGGGGCAGAAAGAAACCATCTCAAAAATCAAAGCATTCCCAGTTCTCTTTATTTCATATCTTTGAAAAACAGGAGAAAGACACTTACAAAAACAAGAGCGGAATATCTCTGATTCCAATATATATATTCATTTAAATCATATTCACATTATTAATAAAGAACAGCCAAGCCAGGATGTATTATAAGAATGCACCCATTTTTCCCACGTGCACATTGCACCAGGTTTTATACTGTGATAGTACATTAGATCTGATTTTCACCTCCTTGAGACTGTAGTAAGAACACAACTCCCCCAATCCTTTTTACTAGGCCTCCCAAATTACAAGAATAAAGCTCAGGAAAAGAAATACAGAAACAATGTTTCATTCATAAAGCCCCTGGCTATTGTGAAAAGCAGAAACATTGAAACAAACCTGTAGATTTACAAAGAGAACTTGTTAAAGATAATAGACTAAAGATAAAAGGATAAAATTAATTACATTTGTTTGAGAGGAATAGGACCAAGGAAGCCAATAATTAAGAGCATTTGCGAAACAAGTAAAACCAGTCAAATAACAAAACACACAAAACAAACCTCTAGATTATGAAGTGCTGTGAAAACAGTATAAAAAAATCCATGTATTCATCAAAGCAGAACAACATATTGTTGCTGGTTCCACTCATCAATAAATAAGAACCTTCTTTCCTAAGCAGGCAGCCTCCATTTTTATTCCAGGCTTGGAACTGGATTTTTCTTTCAACACTTCTTTAGGGATTAATTGTATGCACAGGTGCTGCTACCATAAATCTCTCTCCCCTGCAAAGGCCATCTCACCGCCCCTTGATTTGCGTGGAGACCAATATAATAGGAAGCTAAAATCCACCTACATAGGCATTCAACAACCCCCCTTCAAAACTCTGATCTTATTGGTACAGGCAATCACTGTGAACAATCTTGGCTCAATCTCAGCTTCTGATATTTTTCAGGCTTTTTTCTTCTTCTACAGAGGAAGATGCCCAAAAAAATTCTCTCTCTCTCTCTCTCTCTCTCTCTCTCTCTCTCTCTCTCTCTCTCTCTCTCTCTCATCTCTCTCTTTATCTTTTCTCTTTCTATCTCTATATATCTATCAATCATCTATCTGTCTGTCTGTCTGTCTCTGTGTCTGTGTCTATCTGTCTATCTATCTATCTATCTATCTATCTATCTATCTATCTGTCAATTATCTATCTATCTATCTATCTATCTATCTATCTATCTGTCATCTATCTATCTGTCTATCTATCATCTATCTATTATCTATCATCTATCTATTATCTATCTGCCTGTCTGTTTATCTATCTATCTATCTATCGATCGATCCATCCATCCATCAATCCATCCATCCATCTATCTATCATCCATCTATCTAATCTTACAGTCATCAAGGTTGAGAAAGGCCCTTCTAAGAGATATCATTATTTTTCTACATTCAAAAGTTTTATCCAAGTTTGGACAGAGAATCATCCCAAGTGGAGGAATTGCTGTTGGACGTTTTGGTCAACATGTTTTCTCTGCCCCTGCATTGCAAACACAGAGAGAATAAATCCTGTTGCCAGGACTGGGGTTCTTTGCTCTCTGATTATCAAAATCACAGTCATTTTCTCTTCTTAAAAACAACCCCAGGGACCTTCGCAAAGATTGTCTTTGAGTTGAACATGAACAAGAGCAGACGATGTTTTCTGTCCAAGCCTGCACAGACTGACTCATAAATGCCTCGTGTCTACTGAGAGCTTTGACCAAGGTCCAGCTGAGGGGAAGAAGACGTAAGATTTCTCTATTCCTATCCTCTCTGAGAAAGGAATCAAAGGCTCAACTTTCAGGAGGACTTGGAAAGCCGCTCCTCATGTTCCTAATCAGTTGTGAAGAACAAAAAAATTCTTCTAATGGTCACCAAAATTGTGGTGGTGATTTTCCTGCTTATACTGCTGCTTCTACATCCAACCTGTGGGGTGTGGAAGACCAAATGCTCCTTGACTCTGGAAGGGATTATAACACAATGAGTGCATGATTTCAAACCAGCAGACTATATCCTTGGTGGGATTGCTTCTGAAAATATGGCTATGCGGCCATTTTACAATTTCAACGTGTGTCCCTCTACCAAAGAATACATCCAGTGAGTCCTAAGGAGGGGGTGGAATTGCCTCTAGTTAATTCACTCCTGATTTCACCAACATTAGTTATCCAATTTCTACTAGGGACTCCCTGCACTAATGGCTGCTCCTTAAATCTCTGTCTTATCTGGGAAAGGCTTTGATGATCTATTTATTTAGAGTTTTTCAATATAGATGTACTTCTTCCTTAACTCTGAATTAACTCTGAATGGGAACGTCATGTCCATAATACAGCACGTAATCAATTCTGAAAGCACGATTAAAGCTTCTCTGCTCTCTTGTAGCCTGTATTTGAGTTCTGATTGTCACTTTCTCAATGTTTTTATTTCCTGGAAGTGACATTTTTTTCTGGTATCAGGTCTAATGAGTCCATGTTTTCTCCCACTCTTCAGTTTGCATCACAGCTTCCTTTGTAAAGAGGATAACTTCCCTGCTGCTAAGATTGCTAAATAATTTCCATGACAACTTCAACCACATATCCACCTAATCTGACCATATAAAGAGAAACATGGCTCATTATGGTTATGAGAGTAGCTGGCAACACAAACTCTCTTCTCTTTTTAGCTTTAATCAAGACAGCTAAGTAGTGCTTAGACACTCAGGAAGGAAAGAGTTATTGGAAGGGCTGAAGGCAGAGGGAGTTGGTTTCAACTGTATATTAATCTTGAAAATCTTCCCCTTGACAAAATTCTAGTATATCACCATAAGCTAGCCATTTGTCTCTATTTATCATTTCTCTTCTGTACAATACATCTTGTGCAGAGAACCCTAAGTGTATTTTCTGTCACAGCCTAGGTTTCTATCAATTCCATATCCTTGGTATGGCATATCTAACAAAATGCCTAAAATCTGCATTCATTCCTATCATTTATTTATAGGGAGCAGCTGGGCGGAGAACAAGTGGGTTATCTTCTGATCCCTCCTTTATTTGGAGGGATTTCAGGGGCTAATACTAGCACTCAGACTTCCATCTCCATTGCAATGTTGCCCCCCTTCCTTCAAAAATGTCTACTCTGCCATAGAATTCACTGGAAACTCCCACAAGCAGGGAATATATTATGACACAGAAGCTAAATGGGGGATGATGGTACGATCCTATTTCTTTTTGCAGGGCAGAAGCAAGAAATATATGCCATCTCCTTTCTTTCTTGTTCACCATTCAAGAGATCAACCAGAATCCAAGTATCTTATCGAATATCAGTCTGGGCTACAACGTCCATGATACCTATAGCACTGAAGAAATGACTTCTGCAGCCCTGCTAGACCTTCTTTCTTTCGGACAAGCCAATATTCCAACTTATATGTGTGGAGGACAGGAGAACCTGCCGGCTGTTCTTGATGAGACAGACTCTGACGTCTCCATCCAGATTTCGACCCTCTTAGGCATCTACAAAATCCCACAGGTAAAGCTGGAAATGGAAGGGAATGAAAGGCTGCGCTGGAGGCAACAAGAGTCTTGCCCTCCCCCCAAGACTTAATCCCTTTGCAGTAGGCATAGATACAGCAGCCTTGAGGAGGCATTGCACTCCCGGAACTCCCCGGGCAACATTCCAAAGACCATGTGCTACTGGGGATTCTGGGAGGAAGTCCAGCACATGGGAGAGGCAGAGGCTAGGGCCGCATGCTATAGTACACTGTCGGCTTTTGTGGACCCCCCTTCCTCTCATTACATTTGAGCAAGTGGACCTAGAAGAGTCGCATAAAAAGCACCCACTTATGCAGTGAGATCGTATATATCTGACCGTAAGGGAGGTTAGGAAGTCCAACCGAAAATAGATTATTCTTTCAGCGCTCCAAGTCTTCGGTTTGGTGTATTAAATCAGGGCTTTTCAACCTGTGGTACATTGGCACCTGGCAGGTGGTACGTGACCACCCTAGAAAAGTGGTAGCCGGGGAGGGAAATGAGCTGAACAGGTGGCAGCACTGCACAAGCCTGAGCGAGAGATGGCTGGAGCTCAGGGCTGTCAGGGCTCAGCGGAAGCACCAGGATCAGCGCCAGGCTTCAGCTGGAGCTCGGCACTGATCCTGGTGCTTCTGCTGAACCCAGAAGAAGCGCCGATCAGCTGGAATGTTGCAGCATCTCCAGAGTCTTGCGATTTACATTCAGATGCTTGGCAACTGATTCATATTTATGATAGTCACAGTGTTCCAGGGTCATGTGAAGTGACCAAAACCTGCTGCAACCACTGAGCAGATGGGGGGAATAAAAACCAAAAAAACCCCACCTCACCCCCGCTGCCAATCCTCAACAGAAATGTTCACAACAATGAAAACCTCGGACAGGAGGAAGAGCAATTTGTTCTTCAAAGGACAAGCCAGTAATAGCAGGGGTCTGCAATCCCTGGTCTGTGGCCTGGTACTGAGACGCAGCTCATTTAGAACCAGCCTGTTCAAGTGACAGGCGCACAGGCAGGCATGCGCACCTGCCACTCATACAGAACCATGGCTTCTCCCCCTCCCCTTGCCAGTCCGCCAAGCTGGAAAAGTTGGGGACTGCTGAGTTATGGTATTGGGTCAATGTTCTCTTTCAGAAACTAATAAGAAAGCTTGATATAGCTGCATCTTCCGTTGTTCCCCCATGGCTTGTTCTTTGCATTCCTTTAATCTTTCTTTCCATTCTTGTGATGTGTAATGTTGCTTACCGTGAAAAAGAAGAACCAAATGGATATGTGTATCCTACAGATATATTCCAGTCTATTTCTTTTGGAGTTAAACACGTTTCTTTTGTCCACTGTCATAGCTACATATGTGGGATCCATAATTTGAACAGAAATTTCCGCTTTCCGGACTGTAAGCACCCTCCCCAGTATTTTGTCATTTGTATGAATCTATGTCCCCGGAGTGTTTTTTACAGGTTTAACATGACTCATCAGCAATGGCTTCTTTTCATTCAATCCCTTCTTTTCATTCCAGATATCTTATGCTTTTGTTTCTCAAGTGTTGAGCAATAAAGCCCTGTTCCCGTTTTTCTACCGGATGGTGCCCAAAGAGGGAATCCAATATTTAGGGATGGTCAAACTCCTCCTTTATTTCAGGTGGACGTCCATTGGCCTTGTTGCTCCAGACACAGACAAAGGAGAGGGGTTTCTGAAAACATTGACGCCCCTCCTGGAAACAAATGGCATTTGTGTCCTTTTCTCCCTAACCATCTCAGGGCTAAATCGGTATGAAGTGGATATCCCTTCTGATATCTTTCTCAAATGGAAGCAAATCAATGTTTATCTTTTCTTGATGGAGACACGTTCCGACTCCTTTAGAATGAATTATATAGAAAATGTCTTTGAGGAGGAAATAAAACCCAAACAAGGGAAAATCTGGATCATTACAGCAATGAGGAATATCGTTCTTGACTTGAGGTATTCTCCTCTCGCTTTCCAGTACACCTATGGCTTTTTTTCCTTCTCCATCCAGACCAAAAAGAAGATAAAATATGATGATATGGTTCTCTTCTTTGCTTCAATGCAGCGGTATGTTTATCGAGCATTTCGGTGTTCGTATTCAACACATGCCTTGTCTGTGAATGGCTGGATAAGATGCAGAGAGAGAGAGAAGCGGAGGACTTTGCCCCAGGAGCAGATTGAAAGGGTGCTTTCCCTCGGTGGCTACCGCCTCTACAAGACCATCTGGGCTGTGGCCTGGGCCTTAAATGCTGCCTACTCTAACGGATCCATGTGGAAGAGGAGGAAAAGGAGGGAGAAGTCAGGAATTCAGAGGCTGCAGCCTTGGCAGGTATTTTTGTTTTCGTCTCTGATTATTCTGTCTAATGTAATCATCACTTTGCAAAAAGCTGAAGGTGAAATGCTTCGTGGTTTGCAAGAAAGGAGAACATTTGTAGCTCAGGGTTGAACTGAGGAGTCCTTGGTGCTCTCTGAGCTGGCTTGCTTTCCTGCAGATGTTTCATTGCCCAACTAGGGAACATCATCAGTGCTAGAAGGGAGTGTGGGAGGAGGAGGAAGAGGAGGAGGAGGAGGATTGTGGGGTCCTTGGTGTTCTTTGTGGTTGCTTGTTTTCTTGGGGATGTTTTGTTACCCAACTAGGAAACATCGGCAGTGCTAGAAGGGACTGTGGGAGGAGGAGGAGGAGGAGGAGGAGGAGGAGGAGGAGGAGGAGAATTGTGGGTTCCTTGGTGCTCTCTGAGCTTCCTTGCTTTCTTGCAGACATTTCATTACCCAAACTAGATAACATAATTAGCAGACTAGCACTGATGATATTACTTTGTTTGGCTAATGAAATGTCTGCAAGAAAGCAAGAAAGCTCAGAGAGTACCAAGTATACTTTGTTGTTTGTAAAGAAAAACCAGGGTATCCGAGAAGAACAAACCTGATTTTTGCTCATAATTATCACTGGCTGGCTCTGAGCTCTCTGGCTCCCTAAAGAAATGGCGCGTTGGCACCTTCTGGTCTTCAGCATGCCACATTTTACAAAGTGCCACCTGTCCTCTCTGGGGTCTAGGACAACTTGTCTTGGCCAACTCACCACGGGCCAACTCACTGCGGGACAAGAGTTACACTAATATCGAAGGAACAGAAGAATGGAATATTTAAAGGATGCAAAAGGAGGGACAAAATGAAATGTTAATGACAAAAAAATTACAATATTTAAAAAATCATTTTAAATAATTGAATTGAATTGCAGAATTGTCCTGTTGTGAGTTGTCCCACAATCAGTTGGCCACACTGGATTGTCCCATTCCATTCTCTGTGATGGTGTGGAGCTAGAAAATAAAGAAGATCTTTTGATTATTTATATATCTTCATCGGAATAAAGTGCTCCTTGTGCATCAGTCATGTTGTGTTGAATATTCCCTATCTCCCCGTCAGTGTATACAGTAGTTTGCCTAGGGAAGTGAATGCCAGAGAAAAGAGACACTACTTAATAAGAGAATGTTTCTTTTTTAAAAGAAAAAGAAGAAGAAGAATATGTGTATTTCTAAACATTCAGAGGATTTCATCATTCACAGTTTTTCCCCTTTTTTAATAAAAGTACTCATGAAATACATTAAAGATAGTTTTATTTCTTCTGCTTCTCACTGTGAACTGTTTACCCCTTCTACCTCTTCTTATAAGAGAATCTTCCAATCATAAAACTGAGATATCATTTCCTGAAGTCCGCAGATGAGGATTTGAACTAAACAGATTATTTCGCGGTTAAGGAACGAGGGAAGATCATGAGTTTCTAACTGCTGTAAAGAAGGATGAAAGTTGCTTTTTTTCTTCTTTTCCCCTTTCTTTAACTGTTCTCTGAACTTCTCCTTCTCTCTTTTTCTTTCTTTTCTTTATATATAAAAAGAAATAAAGTTATAATTAAAAGCCAGCATGTGTTTGTTAAAAACAGATCATGCCAAACCAATTTTATTTCATTCTTTGACCAAGTGACTAACTTAGGAGACCAGCTAAATGATGTGGACATAGTATGCTTAGATTTCAGTAAGGCATTCGACAAAGTAGACCACAACCTACTTTTTGGTAAGCTAGAAAAATGAGGGATAGACAGCATCACCACCAGATGGATTTGTAACTGGCTGATAAACTGTACTCAATGAGTTGTCCTTAGGTTCTCCTGCTTCAGCGTGGGGCTGGACTAGAAGACCTCCAAGGTCCCTTCCAGCTCTATTCTATTCTCTTCTATATGGCAGGAAGGAAGCAGTGGTGTACCACATGTAGTAATCTTCAATAGCTTCATAAATGACTTAGATAAGGGAATAGATGAGGATGACACTAAACTACTAGGAATAGCCAATAGCCAGAAGACAAGCTCAATTAACAATTAACCAGTAGAACAGTTTGCCCTCAGAAGTTGTGGTGCTTTATCACAGGAGGCTTTTAAGAAGAGACTGGATAGTCACTTGTCTGAAATGATATAGGGTCTCCGACTTGAGTAGGGGGTTGGACTAGAAGGCCTCCAAGCTCCCTTCCAGCTCTATTCTGAATTGAAATTTAAGATTGAGGGTACCCTTGTTGGGTGAGGAGTCATCTACACTAGATCCCTCTTTTGAGTCTAAGAGGCTCAAAGCTGGAAATGAGCAGAGTTAAAGTAAAGAATATTTATTTCCTTCCCCTCAAGTATGCTTTCTGAAATTTGTCATTGTAGCTACATCCTTTTCTACAAAATTCTCAATTTTACAACAGCTCCATAGACAGTGTATATCTGAATAAGGATGGAGAGCTGGTAGCTGACTTGGACATTGTCTATTGGGTTAAGTTGCCCAATAAATCTGTCAATCAAGTCATCTTTGGGAGCATAGAAAAACAGGGATCCTTGGAGTCCACGTTGATTATCAAGGAGGATGCCATCGTGTGGCCAAAATGGCTTAATAAGGTGAGAACATCACTTCCACACACTGGTGACTAGCGGGAGAGGTTCCTGCAGTTTTCTTGGCCAGACTTTCAAAAGTGGTTTGTTATTCCCTTCTTCCTGGGGCTGAGAGAGAGGAACTGGCCTAAGGTCACCCAATTGGATTTCTACCTAAGCAGGGATCATTAGAGATTGCCCTAAGACAGGGCTTTTCAACCAGTGGTACGGGTACCACCTGTGGTACATTGGCAGGTGGTACGCGATCATCCTAGGAAAGTGGTAGTGGGGGAGGGGAATGAGCTGAACCAGTGGCAGCAAAGCACAAGCCTGAGCAAGAGATGGCTGGAACTGCAGGGCTGTCAGGGCTCAGTGGAAGCACCAGGATCAGCGCTAAGCTCCACCTGAAGTTTGGCACTGGTCCTGGCGCTTCTACTGAGCCCTGAAGAAGCACCAATCAGCTGGAAAGCAGCACTGATCCTGGCCCTTCTGCTGAGCCCAGAAGAAGCGCCGATCAGCTGGAATGTTGCAGCATCTCCAGGGTCTTGTGATGCTTGGCAGCTGATTCATATTTATGATTCAGATGCTTGGCAGCTGATTCATATTTATGATGGTCACAGTGTCCCAGGGTCATGTGAAGTAACCAAAACCTGCTGCAACCACCCAGCAGACGGGGGGAATAAAAACCAAACACCCCCACCCCACCCCTGCTGCCAATCCTCAACAGAAATGCTCACAACAGTGAAAACCTCGGACAGGAGGAAGAGCGCCGGCTGGTGGGCAGGCAGGTGTCTTGCTCGGCTGTGGCTTGGGGGGGGGCACTTTTTCAGTTCCATTGTAACTTCGAACTGTCACTAAGCAAACTGTTGTAAGTCAAGGACTACCTGTACTTTATCACTTTTTTTTCTTGGGGGGGGTCATTAAGTTTTTGACACCTTGCTAGGCGACTGGTGGTACTCGGATGTTGCCATATCCTAAAAGTGGTACAATGGGTGAAAAGGTTGAGAAACCGAGAAACCATCTGCATTTATCCCAGTTGAAGAAAGTTAGTGTTGAATACCGATTTTTAACTAAATCAAGTTTAGTTTCCTTTATTGCCTTGGTAAGGCCACACTTGGAACACTGTATCCAGTTTTGGTCACCATGATGTAAAAAAGATGTTACGACTCTAGAAAGATAAAACATATAAAGAATGGCTGCTGGAATTGGGTATGTCTAAAATAAAAAGAAGGACGAGGGGTGATATGATAGCAGTGTTCAAGTATCTCAGGGGTTGCTACAAAGAAGAGGGAGTCAAGTTATTCTCCAAATCACCTGAAGGCAGGACAAGAAGCAATGGATGGAAACTAATCAAGGAGAGAAGCAACCTAGAACTAAGGAATTTTTTTGTGACAGTTAGAACAATTAATCAGTGGAATAACTTGCCTCCAGAAGTTTTGAATGCTCCAACATTGGAAGTTTTTAAGAAGAGATTGGGTAACCATTTGTCTGAAATGGTATAGGGTTTCCTGCCTGAGCAGGGGGTTGGACTAGGAGACCTCCAAGATCCCTTCCAACTCTTCTCTTCTCTTCTCTTCTCTTCTCTTCTCTTCTCTTCTCTTCTCTTCTCTTCTCTTCTCTTCTCTTCTCTTCTCTTCTCTTCTCTTCTCTCCTCTCCTCTCCTATCCTATCCTATCCTATCCTATCCTTTCCTATCCTATCCTATCCTATCCTATCCTATCCTATCCTATCCTATTCTATCCTTAAATGCAGAACCCCTAAGAACTGTTCATTAATATCTCTTTTTATTTATTTAGTCCATGCCCTCTTCCAGGTGTGTCGAAAGTTGTTATCATGGATGGGTCAAGCTCGTTCCAGAAGGAGATCCAGTCTGCTGCTACAAGTGTGTTCTTTGTGCAGAGGGGACCATTTCCATTCAAGAAGGTGGGAATTCTAGAGGGCTGGGGTTTCAGTCAGTTCTATTATCCATCTGTGCATCCTCATTTCTATGCCCAGTTGATGGTCACATAAAAGTGTGGCCCAAGATCATGAGAACATGGAGTTGGAGCGTGGAGATGAAGTCATTGTTGGAAATCTTGTGCAAAGTTGTTGATGAAAATTCTCAATCATCCAGTTAGATTTGTCTGGACGTTGAGTCATGGCAACCAGACTTCTTCTTGTTGGTTTGAAACACTTCATTGCTCATCCAAGTAGCTTCTTCAGTGTGAGAAAGTTGGTTAAGGGGTCCCCATATCTTGTATGGAGGCTAAAACATATAAAGAACTGTTGCTGGAATTGGATATGTCTAGTTTAATGAAGAGAAGGACTAGGGGTGACATGATAGCAGTGTTCCAGTATCTCAGAGGTTGCTACAAAGAAGAGGGAGTCAAGTTATTCTCCAAATCACCTGAAAGCAGGACAAGAACCAATGGATGGAAACTAATCAAGGAGAGAAGCAACCTAGAACTAAGGAAATTTTTTGTGACAGTTAGAACAATTAATCAGTGGAACAACTTGCCTCCAGAAGTTGTGAATGCTCCAACACTGGAAGTTTTTGTGAAAAAGCACCTTTGTGGTCCTTGACTTTTATTATTAGAGCTAAAACCAAACTCATCATCTTCTGGTCTAGTTCCCCTTAATGTATATTCAGCATATAGATGGACTAAATAAGAAAAGAATGTTCAGTGTTGTTGCACTCCATTGCTCACTTGGAATAAGTCTGTTTCACCTGCATCTGTCTGTACTGCATCTTCCTGACCTATATATATATTTTTCTCATGAGGACAATGAGAGATTCTAAGATTCCCATTTTTCTGAGCATATTGTGACCATGATTTTCTCAATTATCCAGTGTGCATCAGCTATAATGTGTCATGTTCCTTATTTTTTTCTAAAGCTAGCTTAATCATCTAGCATCTCTTTTTCCATGTAGGACTTTAATCTGCATTGGATGATCCTAAGCATTGTTTTTCTTGACCGTGAAATTCAGGATATTGTACGATAGTTCATATACTCTGTTCTCTCTCTCTCTCTCTCTCTCTCTCTCCCTTCCCACCTTCCCTCATGATCACACTTCCTCTCAATTTGCAATTTCCTAAAAAAAGTATAACATGGTGGGAGTAAATACAGATTCTAGTCAGAGAGTATTGTAGTGATTGAAGAATGAATGAATGGAATAAGGTGGAATAATTTAAACTTTTATTCTTGTTCTTTGCAGATGCAGATCAGTGCATCAAATTCCCCAATGATCATCACTCAAATGAAGATAAAGATCAATGTATCTCTAAGATTACAGTGTTCTTCCATTACAGAGAAACATTGGGCATCATCATGGTTTCCTTGGCTTTATCCTTATCCTTAATCACTGGCTTCATCTTAGGAATCTTTATTAAATATTTGGAGACCCCAATAGTCAAAGCCAATAACCGTGACATTTCTTACATCATCCTCACTTCCCTCCTGCTTTCCTTCTTGTCCACTTTTCTCTTCATTGGACGGCCAACCAAAGCCACTTGCCTCCTCCGACAAACAGCCTTCAGCATCATCTTCTCAGTGGCTGTCTCTTCCATCCTGGCCAAAACGATCACAGTGGTGCTGGCTTTCCTGGCCACAAAGCCGGGGAACAAGATGAACAAATGGCTTGGGAAGAGTTTTGCCAACTCCATTATCCTTTCTTGTTCTGCTGTGCAGATAATAATTTGCTCCATCTGGCTCAGTGTTTCTCCACCTTTTCCTGACTCCGACATGCACTCCCAACCCATAGAGATCACCCTGCAATGCAATGAAGGCTCTGTCACCATGTTTTATGTTGCTCTGGGCTACATGGGCTTCCTGGCCACCATCTGCTTCACGGTGGCTTTCCTGGCCAGGAATCTCCCCGGGGCCTTCAACGAGGCTAAGCTGATCACCTTCAGCATGCTGGTCTTCTGCAGTGTTTGGGTGTCCTTTATGCCTGCCTATCAGAGCACCAAGGGGAAGTCCATGGTGGCCGTGCAGGTCTTCTCCATCTTAGCCTCCAGCGCTGGTCTTCTGGTCTGCATTTTCTTCCCCAAGTGCTACATTATCATCCTAAGGCCTGATCTGAATACAAAAGAACACCTGACCAAAAAAAATGAAAGATGGCATCTGAATCTTAAATATTTAAGGAGTGATTCATTTATTCTAAAGAAGCAATGCCCCTTCAAACTGGCATATTAGATGCTGCTAAAATAAACAATTTCCTTTTTTTCCATCATAGGGCTCTAGAGAAGAAGTCATCACTTCATGCTGCACTGACCAGTAACCATTTAAAGATTAAATCATGGCAAGTGGACCAAATGTTTTTAATCGGAGATGTTTCATTGCTCAGTTTAGTCCAGTTGCCATGATTCAACCTTTAGATACCTTTGGCCTGGATGCTTGAATCTTCATTGGTGTGGCAAAAGTTGGTACATTCCAACAACTCTCTGACTCTCTGCCCAACTAATTTTGTTTGGACTTATGAAGTTGCTTGGATGAAAAATGAAATGTCTCAAATTTAAAAAGGTTGGTCCAGCTACCATGATTCAACCTTTTGACACATTGCATGGATCCTCTTTGTTTTCTGAAATTCTTTTAGAGGGTTTTTTAGGGGGGCAGTATGGTCTAGTGCAGGGGTAGGGAACCCAAAACACTCAAAGAGCCACTTGGACCCATTTCCCACCGAAAACAAAGCACTGGGAGCCGCAAAACCCTTTTGATATCTAAAATGAAGATAACACTTTACCTTTATTATAGGTGTGTGTATGTGTGTATAATAAAGGTAAAAAAGGATATGTGCAATGTTATCTTCATTTTAGATGTCAAAAGGGTCTCTCTCTCTCTCTGTCTCTTTCTGTCCTCTCGTTCTCTCCCTCTCTCTCTCTTTCTGTCCCTCTCTCTCTCTCCCCCTCTCTCTCCCTCTCTCCGATCTTCTGCTCACCTGGCAAGATGGCTTCAAGCTGTTCTCCAACAAGCTCAGGGATAGGCAACCTTGGCTCTTTTATGACTCATGGACTTCAACTCCCAGAATTCCTGAGTCAGCATAGCTGGGCTAGCTCGCTCTCTCCTGCCCTTCCTGTTTCCTGCTTTCTGCAGAGACGCAGCCAAGGCAGGAGCCCCACCCAGTAAGCGTGTCAGCTCGTCGAACAGGGTGAGGCCACTCTTTTATACACATGCACACACACACACACACACAGAGAGAAAGAGAGAGAGAGAGAGAGAGAGAGAGAGAGAGAGAGAGAGAGAGAGAGAGAGAGAGAGAGAGAGAGAGAGAGAGAGAAGGGAAGCGTAAGTGCCTCTCTGTCTCTGTCTCTCTCTCCAAATGGCAGAGGAGGCTGGGAGCCGCAGGGGAAGGCTCAAAGAGCCACATGCGGCTCCGGAGCCACAGTTGCCGACCTGTGGTCTAGTGGTTAATACACCAAGCTAAAAACTGGGAGATTGTGAATTCTAGTCCCATCTTAAAATGTAAAAGCTGGCTGGGTGACTTTTCTTCTTCAGCCCACAATCAGAATAGAACTGGAAGGGATCTTGGAGGTCTTCTAGTCCAGCTCTCTGCTCAAACAGGAGACCCTAGAATCTATTCTATTCTATTCTATTCTATTCTATTCTATTCTATTCTATTCTATTCTATTCTATTCTATTCTATTCTATGGAATGAGCTGTTAAAAAGGGACTTGGAGAGAATATTATATAGTCTGCAGATAGAGGGCATAATGTGAAAAACAAACTCAGAATAAACCTTCCTTCACTTTGCTTAATGCAAGATGGGGCAGAAAGAAACCATCTCAAAAATCAAAGCATTCCCAGTTCTCTTTATTTAATATCTTTGAAAAACAGGACAAAGACACTTACAAAAATAAGAGCAGAATATCTCCAATTTCAACATACATATTCATTTAAACCATATTCACATTATTAATAAAGAACAGCCAAGCCAGGGGACATTATAAGAATGCACCTATTTATTCTTTGACATGATTTTTCCCACGTGCACATTACACCAGATTTTGTACTGTGAGAGTGTAGTAAGATTTTGTACTCTTGACACTGTAGTAAGAACACAACTCCCCCAATCCTTTTTACTAGGCCTCCCAAATTACAAGAATGAAGCTCAGGAAAAGAAATACAGAAACAATATTTCATTCATAAAGCCCATGGCTATTGTGAAAAGCAGAAACATTGAAACAAACCTGTAGATTTACAAGGAGAGCTTGCTAAAGATAATAGATTAAAGATAAGGAGATAAAATTAATTACATTTGTTTGAGAGGAATAGGACCAAGGAAGCCAATAATTAAGACCCATCACGAGCCTTTGCAAAACAAGTAAAACCAGTCAAATAACAAAAAACAGAAAGCAAGTCTCTAGATTATGAAATGCTTTGAAAATAGTATAAAAAAATCCATGTACTCATCAAACCAGAACCGCATGTTGTTGCTGGTTCCACTCATCAATAAATAAGAACCTTCAGGGGGGCGGGGCCAGCTGTCAAGAAGAACGGGTGTGTTGGACAATTCTCCGGAGCATCTAACCCCGTTCCCGACTGCTTGACAGATCCTTTGGGGTCCCCAGTTCCCTGGAGGGGGACTGGGAATAACAAGGCGTCCTGGGGAGCGTTTCTAGGTGGCAACCAGGACCGTTGAATCCAGGAGAAGCTTTGACAAGCCAAGCGGAGGTGGAAAAACGGCCGACAATGGCGGCCGTGAAGGAATGACAACTATCAGCTGGCCAAAGTATAGCGGTGGAGTAGCTGGACGGTGACGTGACAGTTCCAGTCAAATTTATCTGAGCAGTTTTCTTGGCTAGAAGGGATCCGGTGTGAGTCCGTGCTGGAGGATTTCGGCTGAATCTGACTGATTTTAGCAGCCTACAAGAGGGGAGGAGGGATTTCCCCCGTTCCTGGAAAAAGCAGCGAAAAGGAAGGTTTGGGCTAAAAGATTTGCCTGCTTACCTGCTATGTTGGTTGGATTTGTGGAGAAGAGAATGGGGGCCTCTTCTTTCTTCCCTTATTCCGTTACTCCTGGGACGGAAATTTAACTTTGGAAGGCTAACTGTTCTAACATACAGGGAGAACGCTCGGAAGGAAAAGAAGGAGGTAGACATCTTGGAACGATAGATTTAATACTAGAGACAATACTAGAGTGACACCTGCTGGCTAAATTAAGAACTGCTGCAAGAGTGGGAAGGGGAAAACAACCAGGGAAAGAGACTGTGTAGACTTGGTTTTGCTTTCTAATGCCAAGAACTGATTTTTAGTAACAACTCTGGAAAATATTTTAACAATTGTAAATAAGTGGGGAGGTTGGTTTGGAGAATTGAAAAGAATGTCTAGCATTCCAAATCTTACAAAGGTTGGAACAGTGAGAAAGCAGACATCTCAAACCACGTTGCTGGAACCAAGCCCTGCGAGGCAAAGATCATTAGAAGAAATGGCACAAAAAGAGAGGGCAAACCCACTTAAAGATTTGCAGCAAAT
>NW_015387012.1:0-12861 GCF_001527695.2 Protobothrops mucrosquamatus | reverse complement strand
ATGAAGAGATGGACTCTGAAAAGGGCAATTTTAAACCATAAAGAATTCAAATTAAAATTAGAAGAGCAATTGGACTTGTTTTTTAAGTTCAATAAGAAGGAAGATACAAATTGCCAAAATTTATGGGACACAGCTAAAGCCTACATGAGAGGAGTTGCAATCTCTTACATGGCCAGGCAACACAAAATTAAAACGCAACATCAAAGACAATTAGAAGAAGAGCTAAGTAAAGTTGAGGAAAATTTGCAAAGGGAACCACAAAGATGTGATCTGAAGCAGCAGATAAATTTAATCAAACACAAGATGCTCGGATCTTAAGCTAACAATAGGATTGAAACATACACATAATTGTACATATAATTGTATATATAATTGTATTATGTAGAAGAATGAGGTGTATATAGAGGTTAAGGATGATGTATTAAGTTTCTGTATCACGAGAAACAAATTGTTAGGAATATTTACTCTGGAATGTATTATAAATAAAAAATTTACAAAAAAAAAATAAAAAATAAAAAAAATAAAAATAAATAAGAACCTTCTTTCCTAAGCAGGCAGTCTCCTTTTTTATTCCAGGCTTGGAACTGGATTTTTCTTTCAACACCTCTTTAGGGAATAATTGTATGCACAGGTGCTGCTACCATAAATCTCTCTCCCCTGCAAAGGCCATCTCGCCCCCCCCCCTTGATTTGCGTGGAGTCCAATATAATAGGAAGCTAAAATCCACCTACATACAGTAGGCATTCAACAACCCCCCTTCAGAACTCTGATCTTGTTGGTACAGGCAATCTCTGTGAACAATCTTGGCTCAATCTCAGCTTCTGATAATTTTCAGGCTTTTTTCTTCTTCTACAGAGGAAGATGCCAAAAAAAAATTCTCTCTCTCTCTCTATTTCTCTAATCTCTCTCTTTATCTTTTCTCTTTCTATCTCTATCTATAAATCATCTATCTCTCTATCTGTCTGTCTGTCTGTCTGTCTGTCTGTCTGTCTGTCTGTCTGTCTGTCTGTCTGTGTCTGTCTATCTATCTATCTATCTATCTATCTATCTATCTATCTATCTATCTATCTATCTATTATCTATCTATCTATCTATCTGTCATCTATCTATCTGTCTATCTATCTATCTATCATCTATCTATTATCTATCTATCTGTCTGTCTGTCTATCTATCTATCTATCTATCTATCTATCTATCTATCCATCCATCCATCCATCCATCCATCCATCCATCTATCATCCATCTATCTAATCTTACAGTCATCAAGGTTGAAAAAGACACTTCTAAAAGATATCATGATTTTTCTACATTAAAAAGTTTTATCCAAGTTTGGACAGAGAATAATCCCAAGTGGAGGAATTGCTGTTGGACGTTTTGGTCAACATGTTTTCTCTGCCNATCCATCCATCCATCCATCCATCCATCCATCCATCTATCATCCATCTATCTAATCTTACAGTCATCAAGGTTGAAAAAGACACTTCTAAAAGATATCATGATTTTTCTACATTAAAAAGTTTTATCCAAGTTTGGACAGAGAATAATCCCAAGTGGAGGAATTGCTGTTGGACGTTTTGGTCAACATGTTTTCTCTGCCCCTGCATTGCAGACACAGAGAGAATAAATCTTGTCGCCAGGACTGGGGTTCTTTGCTCTATGATTATCAAAATCACAGTCATTTTCTCTTCTTAAAAACAACCCCAGGGACCTTCACAAAGATTGTCTTTGAGTTGAGCATGAACAAGAGCAGGTGATGTTTTCCATCCAAGGCTGCACAGACTGACTCATGAATACCACCTGTCTGCTGAGAGCTTTGACCAAGGTCCAGCTGAGGGGAAGAAGACATAAGATTTCTCCATTCCTATCCTCTCTGAGAAAGGAATCAAAGGCTCGACTTTCAGGAGGACTTGGAAAGCGTCTCCTCATGTTCCTAATCGGTTGTGAAACACAAACAAATTCTTCTAATGATCACCAAAATGTTGCTGATGTTTTTCCTGCTTCTGATGCTGCTTCTACATCGAACCTGTGGGGTGTGGAAGACCAAATGCTCCTTGACTCTGGAAGGGATTATAACACAGCGAGTGCATGACTTCAAGCCAGCAGACTATATCCTTGGTGGGATTGCTTCTGAAAATACAGCTATGCGCCCATTTTACTATTTCAACGTGTGTCCCTCTACCGAAGAATACATCCAGTGAGTCCAAAGGAGGGGGTGGAAATGCCGCTAGTTAATTCACTCCTGATTTCACCAACATTAGTTATCCAACTTCTACTAGGGATTCCCTGCACTAATGCTTCTTAAATCTGTGTCTTATCTGGGGAAGGCTTTGATGATCTATTTAATTAGAGCTTTTCAACATAGGTATACTTCTTCCTTAACTCTGAATTAATTCTGAGTGAGAATGCCATGTCCATAATACAGCACATAATCAATTCTGAAAGCCCGATTAAAGCTTCTCTGTTCTCTTGTAGCCTGTACTTGGTTTTGTTTGTCAGTTTCTCAATGTTTTTATTTCCTGGAAATGACATTTTTTTCTGGTATGAGGTCCAATGAGTCTATGTTTTCTTCCACTCTTCAGTTTGCATCACAGCTTCCTTTGTAATGAGGATAACTTCCCTGCTGCTAAGATTGCTAAATAATTTCTATGACAACTTCAACCACATATCCACCTAATCTGACCATACAAAGAGAAACATGGCTCATTATGGTTATGAGAGTAGCTGGCAATATCAACTCTCTTCTCTTTTTAGCTTTAATCAAGACAGCTAAGTAGTGCTTAGACACTCAAGAAGGAAAGAGTTATTGGAAGGGCTGAAGGCAGAGGGAGTTGGTTTCAACTGTATATTAATCTTGAAAATCTTTCCCTTGACAAAATTCTAGTATATCACCATAAGTTAGCCATTTGTCTCTATTTATCATTTCTCTTCTGTACAATACATCTTGTGCAGAGAACCCTAAGTTCATTTTCTGTCACAGCCTAGATTTCTATCAATTCCATATCCTTGGTATGGCATATCTAACAAAATGGCTTTTAAAATCTGCATTAATCTTATTTTTGGTGTACATAAATATCCATGCCACCTAAATCTTCAATCACGTACTTTTATTTCTCATGAACAACCACTCTTGCATTCAAATTAAACAAGCTGCAAGTTATAATTTCAAATCAAGTAACCCCAGATTCAGAATATCAAAAGCCTTCTCTGCATCTAAAAAAAAATATCTATGTAGCTTGTCCCAAAGATGGTTTTTCAGGAGGCAATTGGACTTTCTTGTTTTTCTTTGAAGACATTTCGCTTCTCATCCAAGAATCTTCTTCAACTCTGACTGGATGGTGGGGAATGGAAGGATTTATAGTCCTTGCAGACAGCTGGTGTTTTGCCTTTTTTTAGAGAGTCGTTGAAGCCACTTGGAGGTTTATCTGTGTCCTCGGGGTCCCCAGAGTAGTGCAAATGGGTATGGAGCCTTTTTGAAACTGCTGAAAGGACTGTGTTGTAGACTGGAGATAGATGATGTTGTATTCCTCCCTCTCCGTTGAGAGAGGGCTGTACAATTTTGACATACATGAGCTCTTTGACCCCTCTTTCATGAATAAATTCTTGTTAAAATTATTGTCATTAGAAATGAAGTTTAGCATATAGGCCACATTGTATCTCTGTGAGCATATGCTATGCCTCCCAACCACTCAACATTCATTCATTCCTGTCATTTATTTATAGGGAGAAGCTGGGTGGAGAACAAGTGGGTTATCTTCTGATCCCTCCTTTATTTGGAGGGATTTCAGGGGCTAATACTCGCACTCAGACTTCCATCTCCATTGCAATGGTGTCCCCCTTCCTTCAAAAATGTCTACTCTGCCATAGAATTCACTGGAAACTCCCACAAGCAGGGAATATATTATGACACAGAAGCTAAATGGGGGATGATGGTATGATCCTATTTCTTTTTGCAGGGCAGAAGCAAGAAATCTATGGCATCTCCTTTCTTTCTTGTTCACCATTCAAGAGATCAACCAGAGTCCGACTATCTTATCGAATATCACTGTGGGCTACAACATCCATGATACCTATGGCAGTGAAGAAATGACTTCTGCAGCCCTGCTAGACCTTCTTTCTTTTGGACAAGCCAATATTCCAAATTATATGTGTGGAGGAGAGGAGAACCTGCTAGTTGTTCTTGATGAGACAGACTCTGACCTCTCCATCCAGATTTCAGCTCACTTAGGCATCTACAAAATCCCACAGGTAAAGCTGGAAATGGAAGGGAATGAAAGGCTGTGCTGGAGGCAACAAGAGTCTTGCCCTCCCCCCAAGACTTAATCCCTTTGCAGTAGGCGTAGATACAGCAGCCTCGAGGAGGCATTGCACTCCCGGAACTCCCCGGGCAATGTTCCAAAGACCATGTGCTACTGGGGATTCTGGGAGGAAGTCCAGCACATGGGAGAGGCAGAGGCTAGGGCCACATGCTATAGTACACTGTCAGCTTTTGTGGACCCCCCTTCCTCTCATTACATTTGAGCAAGTAGACCTAGAAGAGTCGCATAAAAAGCACCCACTTATGCAGTGAGATCGTATATACCTGACTGTAAAGGAGGTTAGCAATTCCAATTATTCTTTCAGCGCTCCAAGTCTTGGGCTTGGTGTACTAAATCAGGGCTTTTCAACCAGTGGTACGGGTATCACCTGTGGTACATTGGCACCTGGCAGGTGGTACGTGACCACCCTAGAAAAGTGGTAGCGGGGGAGGGAAATGAGCTGAACAGGTGGCAGCACTGCACAAGCCTGAGGGAGAGATGCCTGGAGCTCAGGGCTGTCAGGGCTCAGCGGAAGCACCAGGATCAGCGCCAGGCTCCAGCTGGAGCTCGGCACTGATCCTGGTGCTTCTGCTGAACCCAGAAGAAGTGCCAATCAGCTGAAATGTTGCAGCATCTCCAGAGTCTTTTGATTTACATTCAGATGCTTGGCAACTGATTCATATTTATGATAGTCACAATGTTCCAGGGTCATGTGAAGTGACCAAAACCTGCTGCAACCACCGAGCAGATGGGGGGAATAAAAACCAAAAAACCCCCACCCCACCCCCGCTGCCAATCCTCAACAGAAATGCTCACAACAATGAAAACCTCAGACAAGAGGAAGAGCAATTTGTTCTTCAAAGGACAAGCCAGTAATAACAGGGGTCCGCAATCCCTGGACTTCGGCCTGGTACTGAGACGCAGCCCATTTAGAACCAGGCTGTTCAAGTGACAGGCGCACAGGCAGGCGTGCGCATCTGCCACTCATACAGAACCATCGCCTCTCCCCCTCCCCTTGCCAGTCCGCCAGCTGGAAAAGTTGGGGACTGCTGAGTTATGGAATTGTGTCGATGTTCTCTTTCAGAAAATAATAAGAAAGCTTGATATAGCTGCATCTTCTTTTCTTCCCCCATGGCTGGTTCTTTGCATTCCTTATGTCATGTGTCTGATTAACAAAACACTTAAAAGGACTTTCAGGCATATTTTTTCCTAAAAGCATTTATTTATGTTACAGAGACATCAGTACAGCATGGTGGAAATGCTTAGATCTGGATTCTTTTCCGTTACACATACATTCTAAGCATTTTCCCCCGCCCCTATTTTGGGGTCATGGTTCACATCTTCCAATTAACTTGGAAGATGTGATTTACTTCCGGTTTCTTTTTCCCGGGCTTTCACTGTTGCCTGATTTAACTATAAAAATACCAGACAGTTCTGTATATTGTCAAAGCAAGAATATACAGTATTTGCAGCGTTGACATCTTTAATCTTTCTTTCCATTCTTGTGATGTGTAATGTTGCTTACCGTGAAAAAGAAGAACCAAATGGATATGTGAATCCTACAGATATATTCCAGTCTATTTCTTTTGGAGTTAAACATGTTTCTTTTGTCCACTGTCATAGCTACATATGTGGGATCCATAATTTGAACAGAAATTTCCACTTTCCGGACTGTCAGCACCCTCCCCTTAACGATTTACTCTGTCATTGAGGGCATTGACAGGTTTACATTGAATCACTACTTCTTAAAGCAGGGGTCCCCATCCTGTGGGCTGCAGCCCATTACCGGGCTGTGGCGCATTCGCAACCGGGCCACGTTGGGTGTTCATCCCAAAGTGCATAACTAAATGTCTATAGAAATTCTCAGTCATCCTTCAAAGAAAAACAAGAAAGTCCAGTTGCCTTCTGAAAAAGCACCATTGGGGCACCATGACCTGGATGACTGAGAATCTCCATTGACATGAGGCTCCATTAAGGTTGTAAGTTGAAAACTGCCAGTGTTTTGTCATTTGTATGAATCTATGTCCCCGGAGTGTTTTTTACAGGTTTAACATGACTCATCAGCAATGGCTTCTTTTCATTCAATCCCTTCTTTTCATTCCAGATATCTTATGCTTTTGTTTCACAAGTATTGAGCAATAAAGCCCTGTTCCCGTTTTTCTACCGGATGGTGCCCAAAGAGGGAATCCAATATTTAGGGATGGTCAAACTCCTCCTTTATTTCAGGTGGACGTCCATCGGCCTCACTGCTCCAGACACAGACAAAGGAGAGGGGTTTCTGAAAACATTGACGCCACTCCTGGAAACAAATGGCATTTGTGTCCTTTTCTCACTAACTATCTCAGGGCTAAATCGGTATGAAGTGAATATCCCTTCTGATATCTTTCTAAAATGGAAGCAAATCAATGTATATCTTTCCTTGATGGAGACACGTTCCGACTTCTTTAGAATGAGTCTTATAGAAAATGTCTTTGAGGAGGAAATAAAACCCAAACAAGGGAAAATCTGGATCATTACAGCAATGAGGAATATCGTTCTTGACTTGAGGTATTCTCCTCTCGCTTTCCAGTACACCTATGGCTTTTTTTCCTTCTCCATCCAGACCAAAAAGAAGATAAAATATGATGATATGGTTCTCTTCTTTGCTTCAATGCAGCGGTATGTTTATCGAGCATTTCGGTGTTCGTATTCAACACATGCCTTGTCTGTGAATGGCTGGATAAGATGCAGAGAGAGAGAGAAGCGGAGGATTTTGCCCCAGGAGCAGATTGAAAGAGTGCTTTCCCTCAGTGGCTACCGCCTCTACAAGACCATATGGGCTGTGGCCCGGGCCTTAAATGCTGCCTACTCTTACGGATCCACGTGGAAGAGGAGGAAAAGGAGGGAGAAGTCAGGAAATCAGAGGCTGCAGCCTTGGCAGGTATTTTTGTTTTCGTCTCTGATTTCTCTGTCTAATGTAATCATCACTTTGCAAAAAGCTGAAGGTGAAATGCTTCGTTGTTTGAAGAAAGGAGAATATTTGTAGCCCAGGGTTGAACTGAGGAGTCCTTGGTGCTCTCTGAGCTGGCTTGCTTTCCTGCAGATGTTTCATTGCCCAACTAGGGAACATCATCAGTGCTAGAAGGGAGTGTGGGAGGAGGAGGAAGAGGAGGAGGAGGAGGATTGTGGGGTCCTTGGTGTTCTTTGTGGTTGCTTGTTTTTTTGGGGATGTTTCGTTACCCAACTAGGAAACATCGGCAGTGCTAGAAGGGACTGTGGGAGGAGGAGGAGGAGGAGGAGGAGGAGGAGGAGGAGGAGGAGAATTGTGGGTTCCTTGGTGCTCTCTGAGCTTCCTTGCTTTCTTGCAGAAGTTTCATTACCCAAACTAGATAACATAATTAGCAGACTAGCACTGATGATATTACCTTGTTTGGCCAATGAAATGTCTGCAAGAAAGCAAGAAAGCTCAGAGAGTACCAAGTACACTTTGTTGTTTGTAAAGAAAAACCAGGTTATCCAAGGAGAACAAACATGATTTTTGCTCATAATTATCACTGGCTGGCTTTGAGTTTTCTTGCTCCCTAAAGAAATGGCTCGTTGGCACCTTCTGGTCTTCAGCGTGACACATTTTGCCAAGTACCATCTGTCCTCTCTGAGGTCTAGGACAACTTGGCACGGCCAACTCACCACAGGACAACTCACTGCGGGACAAGAGTTACACTAATATCGAAGAAACAGAAGAATAGATGCAAAAAGAGGGACAAAATGAAATGTTAATGACAAAAAAATTACAATATTTTAAAAATCATTTTAAATAATTGAATTGATATAGGGGTCTCCAACTTGAGGAGGGGGTTGGACTAGAAGGCCTCCAAGCTCCCTTCCAGCTCTATTCTGAATTGAAATTTAAGGTTGAGGGTACCCTTGTTGGGTGAGGAGTTATCTACACTAGATCCCTCTTTTGAGTCTAAGAGGCTCAAATCTGGAAATGAGCAGAGTTAAAGTAAAGAATATTTATTTCCTTCCCCTCAAGTATGCTTTCTGAAATTTGTCATTGTAGCTACATCCTTTTCTACAAAATTCTCAATTTTACAACAGCTCCATAGACAATGTATACCTGAATAAGGATGGAGTGCTGGTAGCTGATTTGGACATTGTCTATTGGGTTAAGTTGCCCAATAAATCTGTCAACCAAGTCATCTTTGGGAGCATAGAAAAACAGGGATCCTTGGAGTCCACGTTGATTATCAAGGAGGATGCCATCGTGTGGCCAAAATGGCTTAATCAGGTGAGAACATCACTTCCACACATATCGTTGCTAGCAGCATTCTGGCAATGGATTGTAGCGCACAACACAACATCTGAATATCTTTTCCAATTCCTTCCTTGCTACCTTATCAACTGTGGTATATTTCTTCACTGCTGGTTCTTTTAATCTAAATGGTAGAATCTATCCACCACTTTAAAATCTTTATTCTCATTCCTAAGGCTGTTTATTGTATTAGCATCATTAGTTTGGTCACCTTTAATGTTTGTCCTGTTGTTACCATGTTCCTTACTTACTATATTTTACTCAGTGAGGCACATATAGTCTTCTTTTCTTTTCTTTTTTTTCCTTCTTGCTTTTTCAAATATTCACTGAACATTATAAATAAGGTCTCGTGTTCTGCTAGCATTAGTCATTCAGAGCCTTTTAGATTCTTTTTAGAAGTTTTGCCAAAGTTTTTGGTTTGTTTGTCTGTTTTGTGCCTACTGGTCAGTATTGACTCCTGGTGACTAGCGAGAGAGGTTCCTGCAGTTTTCTTGGCCAGACTTTCAAAAGTGGCTTGTCATTCCCTTCTTCCTGGGGCTGAGAGAGTGGAACTGGCCTAAGGTCACCCAATTGGATTTCTACCTAAGCAGTGATCATTAGAGATTGCCCTAAGACAGGGCTTTTTAACCAGTGGTACGGGTACCACCTGTGGTATATTGTCAGGTGGTAAGCGACCATCCTAGAAAAGTGGTAGTGTGGGAGGGGAATGAGCTGAACCAGTGGCGGCACAGCACAAGCCTGAGCGAGAGATGGCTGGAGCTACAGGGCTGTCAGGGCTCAGTGGAAGCGCCAGGATCAGCGCCAAGCTCCAGCTGGAGCTCGGCACTGATCCTGGTGCTTCTGCTGAGCCCTGAAGAAGCACCAATCAGCTGGAAAGCAGCACTGATCCTGGCACTTCTGCTGAGCCCAGAAGAAGCGCCGATCAGCTAGAATGTTGCAGCATCTCCAGGGTCTTGTGATTTACATTCAGATGCTTGGCAACTGATTCATATTTATGATGGTCACAGTGTCCCAGGGTCATGTGAAGTGACCAAAACCTGCTGCAACCACCCAGCAGATGGGGGGAATAACAACCAAACACCCCCTCAACCCACCTCCACTGCCAATCCTCAACAGAAATGCTCACAACAATGAAAACCTCGGACAGGAGGAAGAGCACCGGCGGGCAGTCAGGCAGGTATCTTGCTCGGCTGTGGCTTGGGAGGGCACTTTTTTCAGTGCCATTGTAACTTCGAACAGTCACTAAGCAAACTGTTGTAAGTCAAGGACTATCTGTACTTTATCACTTTTTTCTTTGGGGGGGGGTCATTAAGTTTTTGACACCTTGCTAGGTGGCTGGTGGTACTCGGATGTTGCCATATCCTAAAAGTGGTACAATGGTTGAAAAGGTTGAAAAGCCCTGCCCTAAGATACTTACAGCTTAAAAATCAACCAAGAGAAAAAAAAGGGGGATAATGGAGAGATGAGATTAACCGAGAAACCATCTGCATTTATACCAGTTGAAGAAAGTTAGTGCTGAATACCGATTTTTAACTAAACCAAGTTTAGTTTCCTTTATTGCCTTGGTAAGGCCACACTTGGAACACTGTATCCAGTTTTGGTCACCATGATGCAAAAAAGATGTTACGACTCTAGAAAGATAAAACATATAAAGAATGGCTGCTGGAATTGGGTATGTCTAAAATAAAAAGAAGGCTGAGGGGTGACATGATAGCAGTGTTCCAGTATCTCAGGGGTTGCTACAAAGAAGAGGGAGTCAGGTTATTCTCCAAATCACCTGAAGGCAGGACAAGAAGCAATGGATGGAAACTAATCAAGGAGAGAAGCAACCTAGAACTAAGGAAATTTTTTGTGACAGTTAGAACAATTAATCAGTGGAACAACTTGCCTCCAGAAGTTGTGAATGCTCTAACATTGGAAGTTTTTAAGAGGAGATTGGGTAACCATTTGTCTGAAATGGTATAGAGTTTCCTGCCTGACCAGGGGGTTGGACTAGGAGACCTCCAAGGTCCCTTCCAACTCTTCTCTTCTCTTCTCTTCTCTTCTCTTCTCTTCTCTTCTCTTCTCCTATTCTATCCTATCCTATCCTATCCTATCCTTAAATGCAGAACCCCTAAGAGCTGTTCATTAATATCTCTTTTTATTTATTTAGTCCATGCCCTCTTCCAGATGTGTCAAAAGTTGTTATCCCGGATGGGTCAAGCTCGTTCCAGAAGGAGATCCAGTCTGCTGCTACAAGTGTGTTCTTTGTGCAGAGGGGACCATTTCCATTCAGGAAGGTGGGAATTCTAGAAGGCTGGGGTTTCAGTCAGTTCTATTATCCATCTGTGCATCCTCATTTCTATGCCCATTTGATGGTCACATAAAAGTGTGGCCCAAGATCATGAGAACATGGAGTTGGAGCGTGGAGATGAAGTCATTGTTGGAAATCTTGTGCAAAGTTGTTGATGAAAATTCTCAATCATCCAGTTAGATTTGTCTGGAAGTTGAGTCATGGCAACTGGACTTCTTTTCTTCTGGTTTGAAACACTTCATTGCTCATCCAAGTAGCTTCTTCAGTGTGAGAAAGTTGGTTAAGGGGTCCCCATATCTTGTATGGAGGCTAAAACATATAAAAAACAGTTGCTGGAATTGGGTATGTCTAGTTTAATGAAGAGAAGGACTAGGGGTGACATGATATCAGTGTTCCAATATCTCAGGGGTTGCCACAAAGAAGAGGGAGTCAAGCTATTCTCCAAATCACCTGAATTCAGGACAAGAAGCAACAGATGGAAATGAATCAAGGAAAGAAGCAACCTCGAATGACGAAGAAATTTCCTGACAGTTAGAATTATTAACCAGTGAAACAACTTCCCTCCAGAAGTTGTGAATACTCCAACACTGAAAGTTTTTAAGCAGAGACTGGATAACTATTTTTTTGAAATGATATAGGGTTTCCTTCCTGAGCAGGGGGTTGGACTAGAAGACCTCCAAGGTCCCTTCCAACTCTGTTATTCTATTCTATTCTATTTCTATTCTATTCTATTCTATTCTATTCTATTCTATTCTATTCTATTCTATTCTATTCTATTCTTGTATCCTTCAGGATGGTTTCATTTATCACCTAATCTGAATAGGCTCATTAGGACACATATTTTTCCAAATCTGAATAAATGTGTGACTCAGAGAGAACTAGATTCTGCCTCTTTGTTCATGCCAGGCCAGGCCTAGTACTCCCGCTTAACAAGTAGTCAGAGAGCAGTTGGGATGTAAATGTTTCAATTCCTAAACACCCTAGTGGTCATCAAGTGTGGTCTCCTTGGTGAACCTGCGAAGTGGTCTTAATCTTCCTGGGGACTGAGGAAAGAACAGCATCAAAAATGGGGGACAGGTTGTTCCTGAGGCCTCTACTTCTACTGAGGGAAGGACTTTCCACTGGCATAAATGGATCCCATAACTTGTGCAAAGTTAGGAAAGAAAAAATAATTTGTTTCTCTGTTCAAGATACCTGGCATTTGTGATTGACTGATGATTTGTGTCTTAAGTGAGAACTCTTCAATAATTTGTACGGAAATGCATTTGTTCAGTGTTCTGCAGAATCTTCTCCAGCACCAACATTCAAATGAATCAATACTCATCCTATCCTGCTTCTTTTAGGTCCAACTTTTACAAGGATATATATTCAAATTTGCAGCTACTAAGATTGTTGGCTGAGCAGGAACGAAGATAGCCAGGGAAATAATTGAAGCCAGGGAAATGAGTCCTTTGTCAGTCAGCACAAGGGCTGATTTACCACCATCTTATTATGATGAATGGATTTCCAGAAAACATTGCAGACTACAGGAACCACTTTTACTTCAGTTTGAGATGCAGACAACACGGACTCATCCCCAACAGCCTGGGCTGTCTTCAACGGTGAAGGAACACAGAGTAGAAAACATATTGCAGCTAACAAGGCTCCACATACATTTACATTAAGATGACCCTGAGGACACAGATAAAGCTCCAAGTGGCCTCAATGACTCTCTGAAAGAATGCAAATGACCAGTAGTCACAAAGAATATAAATCCTTCCATTCCCCACCATCCCATCAGAACTGAAGAAAAAGCATCTTCAAAGAAAAACAAGAAAGTTCAGTTGCTTTGTAAAAAAGCACCTTTGTGGTCCTTGACTTTTATTATTAGAGCTAAAACCAAACTCATCATCTTCTGGTCTAGTTCCCCTTAATGTATATTCCGCATATAGATGGACTAAATAAGAAAGGAATATTCAGTGTTGTTGCACTCCATTGCTCAC
>NW_015387011.1:679060-680669 GCF_001527695.2 Protobothrops mucrosquamatus | reverse complement strand
GAGTCAAACTTGGGTTGAAAGATCCAGGCTCAAGTGCACATTTAGTAAGAGACATTTTCTGAATGACTCTCTCCCTCTCTGTATCCCTCACATAACTCCTCTCACTTCCACGCCAGTTTACTTTGTGGAGCACTTGTGGGAAAGAAAGGAGGAAGGGGCATTACATACAATGGCTTTGAGCTCCTGAACGGAAGGTCGGGTATGAATGGGATGCATAAATAGTGTGAAAGAGAGAAAAGTAGACTTGTCAGACATTCGACAGGTCAAAAGAAAAGGGCAGAGGGGGGAGGGGCTGGAGTATTCTTTCATTTCTCCTCTCTTGCACACTAACATTTGCTTCAGTTTTCGCTTTCTTTGATTCTGTACCTGCTGAAATTCCTTCACTGTTAAATTTGATCTTCTTTTGCTCCTGGCTATCAATTTCCTAATCCTGTCCTTAATTCCTTGTGGATGTGATTATTATGGGATAGGAGATGACATCTTTTCTCCCCTTTTGCTGAAACTTTCCTTCATTTGCCAAGAAGCACTGCAGCAAGCGTTTTTGTTTAAACCTCTGAGTCGCCAGATTTTAGTAGTGTATAAGTGTGATAAATAAATGAATACCTGGATAAGGGAATAAATGGGCTGCAGGTGGGGAGAAGATCGAGCAGAACAGACCTAACTGGGAGATATATTTTTTTTCCATTGCTATATAGAAACCTGAGGGTGGCTTCTGGAAAATCTACTTGTACAAGACAGGTGATGACGTCTTGGAAATGGTGATGGAAACGAAGGATGTGGTTGATTCACAGAAGTTTAGTATATTTAAGGCCTGAAATCCTAACCAAATCTATGGGGTGCTGAGACTCATCCATGGCTTCCAGAATTGAGGATCATGTCGATGCAGCTCCCTTTCCTTTGCTGAATAAAAGGCAGAGATTTATATATGTTTGTTTGCAGTCTTAGAGTTATCTGAAAGTGCTGGAAAGTGTTCCCTTCTCTGACTGGTCTCTTTTAGCAAGTTTAAAAAAGGCATTTTTGTAACATGCTGTGTAAAAAATCTATGTGATTCCCTAAGAGTGAGAATCCCTGGATGGCACATTATCAATCAACCAATTGATTAATCAGAATATTCATCCTTCTCCACTCAGTTACAAGACAGAGACGGACAACTTCCATCACCCCTAGACTCAGGTGAGTTTTACTGTAGGGTTTTGATTTTCCTCCATCTCAAGAAAGCTCAGCCCCATTGCACAACATTGGATTTCCAAGTCGACCAGTCTTCCAATCTGTTTAGTCCTGTCCCAAACAAGTTCAGCGCTGCTCAATGTTATGATTGGTATCCAACTATCTGAGAACTCTCAGACTGTATCCATGACAAGAGCAAGGGACATAAATACAATACAATCCTTAATTTTCATGGATGGAGGAGGCTGTTTTCAAAGAAAGTTCTGATCTAAATATTGTTACAGTCCTTTATGCAGTTGGGGAATGTGCACAGTCAGGAGGATCATTTAAAGGCAAAACAGCGTCTGCAGGAAACTTGCAAATAGTAGGGATGAGATAAACATTCTTCATCTTGTCCATTGATGAAATTCTTGGGTTCACAAACTGGGGTACTGTTGTCTTA
>NW_015387011.1:674318-676978 GCF_001527695.2 Protobothrops mucrosquamatus | reverse complement strand
TCATCTTGCTGGGAGTGGCTGACCGGCCACGCTTGGAGATGTTGCTCTTTGCCCTTGTCCTGGTCTGCTACTTGATGACCATCTTGGGCAATACAACCATCATTGTGGTCTCGAGACTAGATCCAGGGCTCCATACCCCCATGTATTTCTTCCTCAGCAACCTTTCCTTCCTTGACCTCTGCTTCACCACCAGCCTTGGGCCCCACATGCTGGTGAATTTCTGGAGGAAAAGCAAGACTATCACTTATGGCGGCTGTATGGCTGAGCTATACATGTCCCTTGCTCTGGGCTCCACAGAGTGTATTTTGTTGACTGTCATGGCTTATGATCGCTATGCCGCCATCTGCCATCCACTGCGCTACACTACCATTATGAGCCACTCTCTGTGTTTCACAATGGCTGCTGTCTCCTGGATAAGCGGCTTCAGCAACTCACTAGTTCATACAGTGATGATTCTTCGGCTTCCACTGTGTGGACGGAATCAAGTGAATTATTTGTTTTGTGAGCTCTCAGCCTTTCTTAAATTGGTTTGTGTTGACATTTCCCTTAATGAAATTGTGATGTTTTCTACTAGTGCGATGTTCCTCCTAGTACCAGTTACTCTCATCACAATCTCATACGGCTATATAGCCTCTGCGGTGCTGAGGATTCGCTCAGCTGAGGGCAGGAAGAGGGCCTTCAACACTTGTTTCTCCCACTTGATGGTGGTCTGGCTCTTCTTTGGCACAGCCATCTTCAGTTATCTCCAGCCTCAGTCCACTTCCTCCCGTGAACAACGCAAGGTGATTTCCCTTTTCTATACCTTTTTCACCACCATGCTTAATCCACTGATCTACACTCTGAGGAACAAAGACGTACATAAAGCTCTCCAAAGACTAATGAAGAAAAACTAAGCCCATGATTTGAAACTGCATTTCAAGATTCCACAGGAATGGTCTTTGATATTTTTGCAGTACTTTTGATTCTACCTTTCCCTCTCTCTCTTTATTCATAATAAGTGTGCAATACATCTTGGTACCACAGCCGTACTCAAAATTAATAAATTAAAGAGTATACAAACTTCAGAACTTCTTTTCTGAAATGTGTTTAGCTTGTTGTGGATAAGACGCTATTATCTCGTGTCAACTCTGTCCCTTTATGTTTCAGAAGTTTCATTCCCATTTGAAAAAACGCACCTTCTGAAGTTCTTGCAATTTTATTTTAATAAGAACTTGAACTAATGATATTATTCTAGTGTAGCAAATCCAGTCTGCATTATTTCTTTGCTAGACCAATTCCTGTCTGCATTTCCCTCCTTCTTAGACACTCTTAATTCCTGAACCTTAAAGAAGAATTTGCTCATGATTTTCTTCCTTTATGAGAGCAATCCCCAACTTTCCATTTATGTAGACTTTGATATTGTCGTGATGGGTTTTAAGGACTATTATATAATCCAGAGTCACCAATGCAGTCTTCAGGGATTCCCTATATACAAATACCCTTCCATGATGTCTACAGGGTGTAAACAGTTGACATTTAATTTATTTGATATGAAACATGTCTCTGCTGCTTGCCATTAGAAAATAGCCTCTGCGGTGCTGAGGATTCGCTCAGCTGAGGCCAGGAAGAGGGCCTTCAACACTTGTTTCTCCCACTTGATGGTGGTCTGGCTCTTCTATGGCACAGCCATCTTCAGTTATCTCCAGCCTTTGTCCACTTCCTCCCGTGAACAACGCAAGGTGATTTCCCTTTTCTATACCTTTGTCACCACCATGCTTAATCCACTGATCTACACTCTGAGGAACAAAGAGGTGCATAAAACTCTCCAAAGACTAATCAAGAAGAACTAAACCCATGGGTTGAAGCTGCATCCGAAGATTCAACAAAAATGCTGTTTGTTTGTTATTCTTGCAGTAATTTTCATTGCATTTTCTCTTCTCTATTTCATAATAGGCATGTCTTATTATCTAGGTACCACAGTACTACACAAGACTGTAAAATTAAAGAATATACAAACCCCAAAACTGACAATCAGAACTTATTTTCTGAAATGTGTTTAGCTTGTCCTGCATAACACACGTTTTGTGTCAACTCTGTCCCTTGATGTTTCAGGTGTTTTGTTCCCCTGTGAAAAAGGCATCTTCTGAAGTTCTTGCAATTTTCTTTTAATGAGAATTTGAACTAACATTATTATTCCACCCTTGCAAATCTTGATTGCATTGTGTCTTTTACCCGGCCAAATCCTGTCAGCATTTTGATTTTTCCATTCTTTTGGGACACTCTTAATTACTCAACATAAAAAAAGAGTTTCTTCATGATTTTCTTCCCTTATGAGACCAGTTCCTAAACATTTTCTTTATGCAGAGTGTGACATTGCTATCATGAGTTTTTGAGGACTATTATATAATCCAGAATCATCAATACAATTTTTGGGGAGTTCCTATGTACAATGGCCCTTCCATGATGTCTATAGGGCGTAAATAGTTGTCATTTAATTGATTTGATATGAAACATGCCTATGCTACTTGCCATTATAAAATAAAGTTGGAAATGTTTTGAAATTACATCTGTTGGTTACAACAATTAATGAAATATTTTATGAAATGCAGAATAAAATACAGAATGAAATAAATGTAAGGTTTATAAAATAAAAGTAAGGTTCTACATTTAGACAAGAAAAA
>NW_015387011.1:663225-672704 GCF_001527695.2 Protobothrops mucrosquamatus | reverse complement strand
AAAAGGTGGCGGAACTCAAACCTGGCCACGCCCTCATCAAACCCTAGGACCGCCCCTTTAGAGAACAGGAATGCAAGTAAAATTTGGGAGGGGCTATTTCCGGTGTGGGAGGGGCTATTTCCGGTGCGGCCGGCCCGGAAAAAGGTGCCGGAACGCGGTTCCGCCGCGTTCCGGCTGAAAAAAAGCCCTGATTATTATCAATGAAAAAGTGAAGGCAGCAATAAAAAAATAAAGAATCACAGCAACATCAGTATACTATTTAAATGCTCAGGCGAATAATATATCTTTGTCTGGAATTAAAAGACAATGAAGACAGAACTAGTTCACTGGAGAAAGCATCCAAATTTATGGGGCTACCAATGAGAAGGCCTGTTTGTAGATATGAAAATGAAATTGGTTACGTCAAGAGATACACACAGATAAATTAAATGTAGTGTGAATGTCAGAAAAGTCTGGAGTACAACAAATGACACTATTAACCAGGACTGAAAATAAATTGAATGATCAGTATGTACAAAGAACTTTGAGGCAGTTTGTTTATGGAGATTCTCAGTCATTCACTCTTAAAGATGGGGTTTTTTTTTCAAAAGGCAACTGGACTTTCTTTGTTTTTCCTTGAAGACATTTTGCTTCTCATATAAGAAGCTTCATCAGTTCTGGCAGGATGTTGGGGGAGACGGAAGGCTTAGTTCTGACAGAATCCTTTGAGACAGATTGAGTCAGTTTGTTCACACAAAGAGAGTATGTAAAGATAATTGCAAAATAAGTCTGTAAGCAAGTAGTAAATGGTTCAAAAGGAAAGGAAGACTAAGAAGGCCATGGGTGGATGGAACTGAGGATATCCCATTTATAAGAAGATATAAACAACCATTTCAATGACCGCTGGCAGCCCAATCCTTACCATGAGTACCAGCCATACTGACTGGAAAGTCCTCCAAGGTTTCTGGAAATCACTGGAGTCCCTCAACTCCCAGCACAAGCCCAATATAATTGATCCACCCCTCTACAGAAAATAATAGTGACTGCTCTACACACACAAATGCACACACAGAGGGGTGCTGAAGCCTTCCAGAACTAAAATTTTAGGATCCCTCAATGCCAAATCTGATGCCACTTTGATCAGATGAAATAAGAAATCAGCTGGGCACTTAGTGAGTTGCCTACCATTTCCTGGCAGTGCTAAAGATACAGTCCCTCCATGGTGGCACCTCAGTGGAGAGAGAGAAAAATTACTGCTGAGCTGCAGTGCAGGAGTACATAGGGTTGGGGCTTCTGGTTTTGTGCAGTTAGTGCAACAGCTGAGGGATCGCGGGGCTCCACACCCTATGGCTGATTTCTTTCTGTTTGGGGACCCTAAATGGGTCAAAAGCCACCTCAAAGAGGTGGCAAAGAAGGAGAGAAGCCCTGCCGATCGTCGAGAGACAGTGGTCAATCTGGATATCCGGGGAAAGCTCTCCAGGAACCAGCAGAAGAAAGGCTAGCATCATTCTTGAGTCTAGCCCAGTGGTGGTGAACCTATGGCACGGGTGCCAGAGGCGGCACTCGGAAGCCTCTCTGTGGGCACACGTGCTGTTGCCCCAGCCTTGCCTCCCCCCATGACCCCCTCCTCACCAACAGCCCCCCTGGAGGAGAGTCGCCTCCGAGCGTGGCCCACGTGGAGCAGCAAAGTCAAGGACATGGCAGCCAGGCAGCGTAGAGAAGTCTCTGCCCTCACACCCCATCACGCACAGTTGATGCTGCGGGGCGTGGGCAGAGGGCGTGGCCGCCATAGCACTGCTGGGCTGCCTGGGCGATCTGCGGTGGGCCCTGGAGGCGGTGAGTGGCCTTGTGGGCAGGCGGGGTGGGGGTGGAGCTGGGGCGGGGTAGGGGGTGGAGTGGGGGTGGGGCCAGTTTTTGGGCACTCGGTCTCTAAAAGGTTCGCCATCACTGGTCTAGCCCAAGCTACATGCAGCCGAAGCCAAAACGTACTAAGTTACAACAAATACAAATGACATTAACTTCAAACCATGAGGAAATTAAAAATAACTTTGAATACTTAAATGAACATATTCTCAATTTAACATCACAACAAACAAATGATCAGAAAACAAAAAGAGAGAGAGAGATCAAGTAAAGCAGATAACTGAACATAAACTAGAGGAAAGAAACTTAGAGACAGGATTGAATAATGGAAGGAGCTGTGATTTAATCCAGATGGAGAAAAGCTTGCAGGAAATACTGGACACAGAAAAGATAATAATAATAACAACAACAACAACAACAACAATAACAATAACAATAACAATAACAATAACAATAACAATAACAATAACAATAACAATAACAATAACAATAATAATAAAAAAGTTGGAAGGGACCTTGGAGGTCATCGAGTCCAACCCCCTGCTCAGGCAGGAACCCTACACCATTTCAGAAAAATGGCTGTCCAGTCTCTTCTTAAAAACCTCCAGTGTTGGAGCATTCACTGCTTCTGGAGGCAGATTGTTCCATTGGTTAATTGTTCTAACTGTCAGGAAGTTTCTCCTTAGTTCTAAGTTGCTTCTCTCCTTGATCAGTTTCCACCCGTTGCTTCTCGTCCTGCCTTCAGGCACCTTGGAGAATAGCTTGACTCCCTCTTCTTTGTGACAGCCCCTGAGATATTGGAACACTGCTATCATGTCCCCCCTCGTCCTTCTCTTCGTTAAACTAGACATACCAAATTCCAGCAACCGTTCCTTATATGTTTTAGCCTCCAGTCCCCTAATCATCTTTGTTGCTCTTCTCTGTACTCTTTCTAGAGTCTCAGCATCTTTTTTACATCGTGGTGACCAAAACTGGATGCAGTATTCCAAGTGTGGCCTTACTAAGGCATTGTAAAGTGGTATTAATACTTCACGTGATCTTGATTCTATCCCTCNGGACTGACCTAGGGTGAATTTTTAAATAGGGACAATTTTTAATGATTTTAAACAAGACACAGCTACAAATATTTGGTTTTTAATTGGCTTTTATAGGGAAATGTTTTATATTGTTTTTAATATGCTGTGAGCCGCCCTGAGTCCCATGGAGGAGAAGGGCGGCATATAAGTCTTATTATAAATAAATAAATAAATAAATGAGGGAAATGTACTAGATACTTAAATATAATGGATTTTGAAGACTTGAATATGCTTAAAAAGAATAAAACATTGAATATAAATGTATTTTAGCTTAAGAGAGATATGTTTTTTTAAACAGTATATTATTTCTTTCTTTTGTTCTTTGTTTGAAGGTATGAAAAATGAAAGTGTTGGGATGGTTCATATGAGGAAAAGGATTTAAATATCTAATTAACTAAGAAAATTTTAACAGGTAAAATGTTTTCTTTTGAAATATTGTGAGGAAAATAAATTTAAATGAGAACTCTAAAAACAGGATCTATGACAAGGTGATCGAGAGGATTAATTAGAAAAGAAGCTTAATAATGAGGTGGAGGTTATTTATAGACATTTAATTGCTATCTTTTAAAATTATCAAGAAACATACTAATTCAAGGTGGATAAAAAAGAATATTATTGGAAGAAGAGAAAATCAAGGAAAGCTACTATGCGGAATATGGAATTATAGAAACTAATTATTATTGATTACTTGTAAATACAAACCCAGACAACACACTGTTTGCCAAATATTGATGGTGACATGTAAAAAAAAATCAATAAAACATTTTTTATTTTATTTTTAAAAAAGGAGTACATAGGGGTTGACTTGAGCTTTTTGCAATGCTGCCAATATTTGGAATAAAATGTGTGGTAGAGCAGTGGTTCTCAACCTTTTTAATGCCGCGACCCCAACCGGTCGTAAGTCGAGGACTAAACCGGTCGTAAGTCAAGGACTAAACCGGTTGTAAGTCGAGGACTTTCCCTGCCCGGGAGCACCGCACATGCGTGGTTCCGCCCCCTGCGCTGGCCGAGGCGTAGCTGGCAAGCGGCAGAGACGGAGCAGGCCGACCACCAGCTGGCCCAGCCCAAGGGAGGTAAGGCATCCACCGGAAAAGGGGAAAAAAATGGCAGGAAAAAAAATGGTGGACAAAAAAAATGGCGGACAGCCTTGCTTGGTGACCCCCGTGAAATGGTCGATCGACCCCAAATGGGGTCCCGACCCACAGGTTGAGAACCACTGTGGTAGAGGAATGCAGACTGGATAGAAATTCTATGGAAGGGATGTAGCTGCCCTTATTCCCTGATCCTAGATGGTTTGGATTGGGTGTGGTGGCCAAAGATGTTCCAGAAGTTCTATCCATAATTGCATGTAGGTGTGTGCATACAGCATTAATAAAAACAAAAGCAAACCATTAAAATGTGTGTTTCTATGTTTGTGTGTATGTGTGTGTGGTTGCCCACCACTGTTCACCTGGCACCTTGTGCTATGAAGGCTGAACAGAAATTAAGTTTGTTCAATAGCAAACACAATTTCTGACATCACTTGAAATTTACTCCTTTTTTTTTTGCTGATCCAAACTTTTGCAACTCTCTTCCTCCCACTCCTGCATCTTTGCTCCTGTCATTTTTCTGAACCCCCCCCCCCCCTCTATCCTTCCTGGATGAGCTTTGCAAATGGTTTCAAGGGCTTTGCTGGACTCTGGAGGGAAGTGTCTTGCTTGGTGCTAATTGTTCATCTTGAGTCCTGGTGCCCTGGGGCTCTGTGGCAACTTTATTCTATCTATAGCAATTTTTACCAACAGGTGAGAGATTGGCAAGAATAGTCCTCCTTTTCTCCTCCTTCTCACCCTCCCTGAAAATGCCTATAAAATTTACCATCCTGCTCCATTCCTTGACTTCTCAGGTTGTTTACTGTGTGTGTGTCTGTGTGATATCTGTAAATATTCTGGAGCACCGCTGATCAGGAAGAGCCAAGATGCCAAGCTGAGCATGCAAGTGTTTGACTGCACAGTTTCCATTTCTTTTCTTTTTTTATATAAATATTTTATTAAATTTTATGCAGGTAGGGAAAGGATAGGGTCAGTACAGGTATGGGAAGGGGTGGAATAAGGGATTCGGGATAGGGTAAAGGTAGGTACAGTAATGGGTAACCCCCAACAATAATCCCATGCTTTAACAAGCAAACTACCGTCCGGGTATAAATATTGAGTAAACACAATTTATATAATACTAAACATTTATAATAAGTGAAGTTAACTATAATCATATAACTAAAAATTAATAAATAAATACAGTTCCTCTAAGTAGATAACCATAATTGATAAAATATCAACTAATTCTAATTATCATCACTAGTATTTAAAAATCACTAGTAATAATGATGTTATTAGCATAGAAGATAAAGCTTAGTTAAAAACCCATCGTTTATTCTATTTAATTTCAAGTTCTTTTCTCATTCTATCGTATTTCTAACCATTGATAAAAAAAAATCCCAAGTTTTAAAATAAATTGAATCTTCTTTCTCTTTCATCACTGGAAGTTTTTAAGAAGAGACTGGACAGCCATTTGTCTGAAATGGTGTAGGGTTCCTGCCTGAGCAGGGGGTTGGACTCGATGACCTCCAAGGTCCCTTCCAACATCATCATCATCATCATCATCATCATCATCATCATCATCATCATCATCATCATCATCATCATCATCATCATTATTATCTGTCCATTTCTGCACATTCTAAAATTTTGGTAATTATAGTCTGATCAGATGGTAGGTTTTCATTTTTCCAAAATTGGGCAAATACTATTCTTGCAGCTGTTAAAACATGTAATATTAAATAATCATTCTCTTTACCGTAATTAGGTCCCAATATTCCTAGCAAAAACAATTCCGGTTTAAATTCTATCTGTATTTTCGTCATCTTTTCCAGCTATCTATGAATCTTAGACCAATATTTCTTTGCGTTAGGGCATGTCCACCAGTCATGGTAGTAAGTACCTGGCTTTTGTTTACATTTCCAACAAATATTCGATACAGTTTCCATTTCTTATTACTGTCTCTCCACTGTAATTTCTCTCCCTTTTTTCTTTAAAACATGAGATGCATTAATCTTTGCTTTTAGCTTTCTTTCCCTTCAAGATAAAGTGAAAAATGGTCCTGAAATTATTGCTGCAATGCTAGCTCCATTTGCTTGAGATTAAGCTCTATGGGATTCTGTAGATTATTCAGACTGATTATTTTCATGCTTCTCATTGCCTCAACCTACATTCATGTCAACCCATTTCATTTCTTTCTTCCTTTCTCAGACTCTGTTCCTGTCAAAATATTTCTGTTAGCTTGCACCTAGTTTCATGGGTGTCTCTTTCTATTCTCTTTTCAGAGGATTTTCCAGTCCCCACTAACTGATCTTCTATCCCCACCTTTCAGCCCAACCTCTAGTCTGTGGAATAGAAAGGTCCATTCTGAGATCCTCAAATGAGAAGAACTATTTTGGCCTAAAAATGTGTCATCTGCTGCTTAAACCGAGGCTGGTTCTTTTTAAGAAATAGAAAAAGAGTCACAGGCAGAGATTCTTACCTGAGATCATACAAGCATCCAAGACTCTTCAAGCCAACACCTGAGGATGAGTCAAGCAGACACAGATGAGGTGGGGTGTGGGGTGTTTTGGGGCTGTACCGGTAGTTACTTATGTAATATATACATGTATATATAAGTAGCAGGGAAGGAGAAGATTACATGTTCTATCCCCCCCTCTCTCCCCTCTCAGCAATTTAAAAAAAGGGGGAGGTTTTGTAACATTTTTGTGAAGAAAATCTATATGATTGCTAAGAGTGAGAATGCGTTGATGGCAAACAATCAAACTGTCAATTGATTAATCAGGACATTCATCCATGCTCACTCTCAGTTAAAAGACAGAGATGGGCAACCTCCATCATCCTGGGCTGCATATGGTCTTGAGCCTGGGTCAGGGTAAGGCTTAGGGTTGTGACCTTCCACAAAAGCTCACCCCACAAAATTGGATACCCATGTCAACCAGTCTTGCCTTACTTTTTAGTCCTGCTCCAAACAAGTTCGGCACTGTCTAGACTGGACTCCAACTATCTGGGAATTCATAGACTGCATCCACAAGAGGAGCAGTGGACATACACTATAGCAGTGATGGCAAACCTTTTAGAGACTGAGTGCCCAAAAACCACGCTGCCCACCCCCTGTGCCCTGCCTGCCCACAGGGCCACCCACCGCCTCCACGGCCCGCCGCAGCAGATCATCCAGGTGGCCCAGCAGCGCCATCGTGGCCACATCCTCCACCCGCGCCCTGCAGCATCATCTGCACATGACGGAGCACGAGGGCGGAGTCTTGTCCCCGTTATCAGCTGCCATGTCCTTGGCAGTGCTGCTCTGTGCAGGCGGCACCCAGGGGCAACTCTCCGGGCAGGCTGCTGGTGAGGAGGAGGCCGTGGGGGGAGGCAGGGCTGGGGCGATGGCACACTCCAAAGATCCACTCCAAAGAGATGACAGTTTAACACTTATGTTTTTAAAAAGTCTACAAAAATGATATCCAAAACTTTTGACCCCACCAATTCTGGAGCTGGAAAAAGGATTCCAGCAGACTTTGGGCACTCTTTGATGTTCCTCATTTATATTGATTACACATCATTCCTGCTACATGTGTTGTCTCCTTTCAACCTCTTAGATACAACAGATATGTCAAAACAATGTTCCAGAAACTTCATGGTATTATACCGCTGAACGAGATAAGGTTTTCTGCCCTATGAAGAGCATATTCATATCTTGCACAGTAGGATTCTTCTTTACATTCACAAGATATAATAAGCTTTTTGGATTTCATGGAGGTAGAAGTGTTCGTGGCTATCTAACTGAACAAGGATTAGGAGAGCAGGGTTTTTTTTGTAGTTAGAAAAGAAAGTACATTGATGTGCAGGAAATTCATTGTATGAAAAGGGAAAGCATAGCACCTACCTAACTACATCTTATCAGGAGAGTTGGACAGGATGTACAAAAGGGAATGACCTTATTTGATCCAACTTTGAAATAAAGAGTGCCCAAAGGGGAAACTTACAAGCTGACCACCTTGTAGGGTAGACAGGCAGCATAAAAATCTAATAAATAAATAAAATTAATTAATAAGCAAAGTAGATCAGGTAAATCTGTATCTTGCCATCCATATACAATTACTCTCTTGTGGTTGTTAAGGCATGAGTTGGTGAGACAGCAGTGCCAACAATTGTGGACCTCCAATCATATTCATAGAGTCCATAATTAAACACTACTCTAGGAAACAGGATTCAAACCTCACTCCAAAAATGGGAATCATTTGATCTGGATTCAGGATTCCTTTCTGTTCTGTATTGGATTTCTTTTTTATGTCATTGCTTGTTTTAATTTGTATAGACAACGAACATGGAAATCTTGTGGGAAAACAGTAACCAAAGCTATCAAGGAGAATTCATCTTGCTGGGAGTGGCTGACCGGCCAAGCTTGGAGATGTTGCTCTTCGCCCTTGTTCTTGTATGCTACATGATGACCCTTCTGGGCAACACAACCATCATTGTGGTCTCGAGACTAGATCCAGGCCTCCATACCCCCATGTATTTCTTCCTCAGCAACCTTTCCTTCATTGACCTCTGCTTCACTACCAGCCTTGGACCCCACATGCTGGTGAACTTCTGGAGAAAAAGCAAGACTATCAGTTATGGCGGCTGTGCAGCTGAGTTGTATAACATTCTTGCTCTGGGCTCCACAGAGTGTATTTTGTTGGCTGTCATGGCCTATGATCGCTATGCCGCCATCTGCCATCCACTGCGCTACACTACTATTATGAGCCATTCTCTGTGTTTCATGATGGCGGCTGTCACCTGGACAAGCGGCTTCAGTGTCTCACTAGTTCATACAGTGATGACTCTTAGGCTTCCTCTGTGTGGACGGAATCGGGTAGATCATTTCTTTTGTGAGCTCCCAGCCTTTCTTAAATTGGCTTGTGTTGACACTTCACTTAATGAGGTTGTGATATTTTCTACTAGTGTGGTGTTCCTCCTAGTACCAGTTATTCTCATTATGGTCTCCTATGGCTATATAGCCTCTGCGGTGCTGAGGATTCGCTCAGCTGAGGGAAGGAAGAAGGCCTTCAACACTTGTTCCTCCCACTTGATGGTGGTCTGGCTCTTCTATGGCACAGCCATCTTCAATTATTTTCAACCTCCATCCAACTATTCCCACGATCAAGGCAAGATGATTTCCCTTTTCTATACCTTTGTCACCACCATGCTTAATCCACTGATCTACACTCTGAGGAACAAAGACGTACATAAAGCTCTCCAAAGACTAATGAAGAAAAACTAAGCCCATGATTTGAAACTGCATTTCAAGATTCCACAGGAATGGTCTTTGTTATTTTTGCAGTACTTTTGATTCTACCTTTCCCTCTCTCTCTTTGTTCATAATAAATGCGCAATACATCTTGGTACCACAGCCGTACTCAAAATTAATAAATTCTAGAGTATACAAACTTCAGAACTTCTTTTCTGAAATGTGTTTAGCTTGTTGTGGATAAGACGCTATTATCTC